>NW_027171674.1:5000-7500 GCF_036898095.1 Palaemon carinicauda
AGCCTTTAGGGCGAAGGATGAGCTATCTAGGGCTTTAGGAGAGATTGGCAAACTAAAGAAGAGTATGGCTTCCATTGCCAAGAAGAGAGATAGTCTCAAGGAACGTGTCTGCCATCTAAGGTCTGGTGAGCGAAGGGCAGAGGACAGGATCGTCCAAACCACCAAAGAAAATGTTGGTCTGAAGGACGAGCTACTTGCGGCAAATGAGATCATCTCTTCGTTCGAGGAGCAACTTGAAGGGAGAGATAAGAAGAAAGAAGTGAGCAGACCTGGAACGAGGAAAGTGAGACTTAACAGGTCAAGTTTAGAAATTTCGACGGAGAAGGATGTATATATGGTCAGACTCTAGGTCATTGTCACTGTTCCTTGTCCCTACCACTCATGAGCAACCTTTAAACCTTAAACACTTTCCATTTCAGAAGCAGCAAGGGACTTGAAGCCAGAAAACATCTCACATAACCCCCAGATGTTCAATGTCAGCACTTTCTCCAGCCAACAAGAGGATCACGAGAGTATCAACAGCCTCTATGGAGTTACGATTAACAGAGAATTGCCAAAATAAACTCGAGAATAATGCCCAATATGTGAAGAGGCATTTGAACGCACTGAATAGGATGACCTTAGGACTTTGTAGTTTATATATTACCATATTTATTCTAATGTTACTTATCTTAGGATATTTTATAGTCTTGATTCATAAAATGTTTTATATTCTTTGTTCGTTAATTTTCATATAGTTTATTTATTTCCTTTCCTATTTGGGCTATTAGAACGTTTGGGCTTATGGCATCCTGCTGTTCTTACAAGGGTTGTTGCTTAGCTAGTACTAGTAGTAGTAGTAGTAGTAGTAGTAGTAGTAGTAGTAATTAGTATTCACGTAATTATGTTCTAAGACCAATAGAATATTATTATTATTGTTATTATTATTATTATTATTATTATTGTTATTATTATTATTATCTAAGCTACAACCCTAGTTGGACAATCAGGATACTGCCAACTCGAGGGCCCCAACAGGGAAAATAGCCCATTGAGGAAAGTAAATCAAGAAACGGATAGAATAGTGTGCCTGAATGTACCCTCGGACAAGAGAACTCTAACCCAAGACAGGGGAAGATTTGATAAATGGGGTTAAAGTAATTACTGATACTTTTTTGGATGAAGGCCATCTTGCAATTCCTGAATGCTCCATAAGGCCGCATAGAATTTTGTTGGTTATTTTATCCTCCAAGTAATTTATTAGTAATCTAAAGAAAGAGTGACAGGTTTATAACTGTATACGAGAATTTCTTTTTAAGAATATTTTATAACCATCAACATACTGTTTGTCTAGACATTCTTATTGAATCAAATAGTTTAATTTCATATGTTATTTATCTATTATATGTAATGAATATTTTATATGTATTTTTAGATAAAAAATACAATAATCTAGTTGATTTAGCAAAGTGGTCCATGTTCCTAAAGGTATCAATAGATGGCCTCAGTGAGGTCATTTTGAGAGTAGAATATTGGAAAGAAATTCCAGCCTTAAGGAACGAATTGGGAGTTACCTTTCGATGTCCTTAGCCAATAGGAACACTCCATTCGGGCAACGGTAAGGAAATTAGCCAATAGGAACACTCCTTTCGGGGAACGTCAAAGAAACATAGTCTTCAGCCAATAGGAACACGCCATTCGGGCAAACTGTAAGGAAATAGTGGTTTGCTCTTTCAGCGAAGTAAAAGAGCCAAATGCCAGTTCATGAAATACCATTGGAAAATTCTATTTTGGTACTTTCTTTCGAATGAATATATAGAATAAATTTTTGAGTATTATTGCTATTATATTTCAATTATAGCAAGTATGAGTAATAAATTAAGCCTATATTATACTTATACGGTATATGGTACTCTTCATCAAAATCTCATCTACTGACTGAAAATGCATTTTTCATATTGATCTAAATTTTCGTGACCAGTTTTATAAGCAAAGGCTAATCAAAGTTATTTCTATATTATCCTATGAATATATCATGCACTATAAATAGTGAATATGGTGATGAAATTCTTGTTTACTTTAATAGTTATTTAGATAAATACTTTTAACAATTTCCCTGATCAAATTAACCTTGTTTTTATTTTGAAAAATTGAAATAAGTTACGGTGAAGGTATTTTTGACAGTTTATTTTTCAGATATTAGGAAAAATAGGTACAGGTGCTAAAATATATCCTTTACAATTTACAGAGAGAGAGAGAGAGAGAGAGAGAGAGAGTGCGCATGTACACACATACACACACACACACACACACACATATATATATATATATATATATATATATATTTATATATATAATATATATATAAATATATATATATATATATATATATATATATATATATATATATATATATATATATATATATATATAAACATACACATATGTATATATATATATATATATATATATATATATATATATATATATATATATATATATAATATATATATATATATAT
>NW_027171674.1:12500-15000 GCF_036898095.1 Palaemon carinicauda
CTGGTATGTGATCATTGTATGATAGCCCATCTATGTTTCTGTAACGAGTGCCAAAGCAAGTAATGAATTGTAAAATATTATTTTTATTACAGGATATTAGATTACGTTCATTTCTAATTTCTAATTTCTAATTTGCAATCCATAACAGTAAAGAGATAAAAAAATAAATAAATAAAACTATTTGTGTTAACCAGTTTGTAAATTTTTTGTGAAATTCTTTAATTAAAATTTGGTTAATGTTTTTACGGAAAGTTTGATTTTTTTTAAACCATTATAAAATTGTGGTAAGAATTTGTCAGGTTTATAAAGGATGAAAAGGGGAAGGTAATGAATAATAATAATAATAATAATAATAATAATAGCAAGACGTGAATAAAACAGTTGTGATAGTGTTGTGTGTTGGTATCGCTCTCATGGAAATTTCACAAAAATAAATTCATTCCAAGAAAGAGAGAGAGAGAGAGAGAGAGAGAGAGAGAGAGAGAGAGAGAGAGAGAGAGAGAGAGAGAGAGAGAGAGAGAGAGAGAGAGAGAGATAATTTGCTAGGAAGTTCTTGGTAAAGAGCCACTACTGGCCTACATATACGAATACATAAACACACACACACACACACACACATCTCCCCTATACGATAAAGAGCAAATGTCTGGCTATATATATATATATATATATATATATATATATATATATATATATATATATATATATATATATAGTTGTTTCCGGTCCCCCACAGTTCTACCCATCCCTCAGATAGGGGGGGGGGGGGAGAGGGAACAGTCATTCCCTGGTGAGAGGAGGATGCGTATGCGTTTGTGTACATATCTAGATATTAAGTCGAAATTTTGGACTGGTTGCGTATAATAGTGTTTATATATATATATAAATATATATATATGGATATAGATATATGTAGAAATGTATACAAAATATATAATCTGCATACTAAGATACTCACAGACCTTCACATACATAAATATTTTGTTGGATGCTTAACTATATATATATATATATATAAATTATATATATATATATATATATATATATATATATATATATATATATATATATATATACACACACAAAATAATTATGTATGGGAATCTCTCTCTTTCTCTCTCTCTCTCTCTCTCTCTCTCTCTGTTGAAACTTCCAGATATTCTATACTGCATTCCTTAGCTGATAGTGTATGAAATCTCATTTGTGGTTTGATTAGAATAAAACAGACGTTATTCCCCTCTTCCTTCAAAATACAATCCTCGAATTTCATGCAACATAACAATAAGCATCCTGATTTTCTTTCTTTTTATTGATAAAATATAATAAGTTCATAATAATGACATTGCTATCCTAAAATGTATTGTACAAAGCTTATACCTTATAAAGGCAAAAGTTACAAATACAGAGTTAAATCTTGAAGTCAATTTCTGAAAAATAGGTTTCACATTTATAACCGTATCGTTTCATCAGCACATATCTATTTAAAAAAAAAAAGACTGTCACTAAATTCAACAGACGCTGTTGTTGTGGTCTGCCTGGTGTTTGCCAGTCGAGGGGTCAGACTCGTTAGTGCCATTGGTGTCTGCAACCTCACCATCCTTGTAAGCTAAGTTTGGTAAGTTTGGTGAAGCCTATAGGTCCATCTGCTGAGTCATAAGCAACCAATGCCTGGCCCTCCCTGGTCCTAGCTCGGGTGGAGAGGAGGCTTGGGCACTGATCATATGTTTATATGGTCAGTCTCTAGGGCATTGTCCTGCTTACCTTATTGCCTTATTCTATGTTTGGGTTCCCCCAGGTCCCTCAGTGTGAGGCACCTCGTCTATCCACCAGAGAGTTGCTAATGCATCTTCCGGTGTATTTTGCATCTTCCAGTCTTGGATGGTCTGGGATGCATCTTAGGTATATATTTATCGAGCTTATTCTTAAACACATCTACGCTCACTCCTGATATGTTTCTTAGATGAGCTGGCAGCACATTAAATAGTCGCTGCATTATTATCGATGCTGGTGCGTAGTGGATTAATGTCCTGTGCGCCTTCCTTAGTTTTCCTGGTGTAGTTTTTGGCATTATTAATCTACCTCGGCTTGCTCTTTCTGATATTTTTAGCTCCATGATGTTTTCAGTAATTCCTTCTATTTGCTTCCATGAGTGGGAGTGGGAGAGAGAGTGAGTGAGATTTGGAGTGAGTGAGTGGGAGTGGGAGTGAGAGAGTGAGAGTGAGTGAGTGAGAGTGGGAGTGGGAGTGAGAGTGAGATTGGGAGTGAGAGTGAGAGAGAGAGTGAGTGAGTGAGAGTGAGTGAGAGTGGGAGTGCAAGTGAGTGAGTGAAAGTGAGAGTGGGATTGAGAGTAACTGAGTGAGTGAGCGAGAGACTGGGAGTGGGAGTGAGTGGGAGTGAGAGTGAGAGTGAGTGATAGAGAGAGAGTGAGTGAGAGTGAATGAGTGAGTGAAAGAGTGAGAGCAAGTGAGTGAGAGTGAGTGAGAGAGTGGGAGTGGGAGTG
>NW_027171674.1:20000-40000 GCF_036898095.1 Palaemon carinicauda
GAGGCTAAGACGAAAAACTTGACCAATGAAGGAAATTACACCTGCTTCGTAAATGAGTTAAAAGACACCAAGAAAGAAGCCTTTAGGGCGAAGGATGAGCTATCTAGGGCTTTAGGAGAGATTGGCAAACTAAAGAAGAGTATGGCTTCCATTGCCAAGGAGAGAGATAGTCTCAAGGAACGTGTCTGCCATCTAAGGTCTGGTGAGCGAAGGGCAGAGGACAGGATCGTCCAAACCACCAAAGAAAATGTTGGTCTGAAGGACGAGCTACTTGCGGCAAATGAGATCGTCTCTTCACTCGAGGAGCAACTTGAGGGGAGAGATAAGAAGAAAGAAGTGAGCAGACCTGGAACGAGGAAAGTGAGATTTCGACCGAGAAGGATGTTAAGAAGGATGGACAGAAGGATGTCCAATAGGATGTTAGTGTCAATAAAGAAGACGAAGACAAAGTAGGTAAGGCAGCAGAGGACCTGGATGCCAACGGACACAAGGAAGAGAAGGAGGCCGTTGGAGAGGCATCTGGTGTGGGTCAGGTGCTGAGCTGGCTACTAGCCTCAAAAGGGGCTCTCCCTGACAACGACGACCACCAGGAAGAGCAGAAGCTCCAAAAGGAAACTTCTCCCAGTGAAGAGGAGGAGGAGAAGGAAGAGGAGGAGGAGGAGGAGGAGGAGGAGGAGGAGGAGGAGGAGAAGAAGAAGAAGGGGGAGAAGGAAAAGGAGGAGGAGGAAGAGAAGGAGGAGGAGAAGATTGTAGAGAAAAAAACCTGCTCGCAAACCGATCGTCTTTGACCTGGAACCTGAAAAGCCCAAAAGGGTCCTCTCATCTCATATCACCTTCCAAGGTGCAAAGGTTGGAGCTAACACCACAAGGGACTATGACCTCAAGGGGCACGTGAGTGCCGACTTGGATGTCCCAAGGAAGTTCCACAGAGCCCTATATGGAGTGGAAGGAAGGACCCTGATGGAAATCACCTGGCAGAGTGGGGTCAGCCCCATAGATATGCCAAGAAGGCACCAATTCAGTCATTCCATCACCATCAGTGGTACCATTGGGCAGGTTCAATTAGCAGCTGATCATACACACACACACACACACACACACACACACATATATATATATATATATATATATATATATATATATATATATATACAATTTTAGAAATATTAAGCACATACATTAAAATTACGTCAGGAATGAATGCAGTGTAAATGTGAGTGTGTACGTTTGTGTGTGTGTAGCTCATCAGGGCACACGGGAAACTTATATTCTAACATTTTTTTTCTTATAATTAATTCGAAAAGTATTAAAACAGTATGTCTAAAGTTTTACTTTTAGCTACTTTGCAATTACAAATTATTATCTGAGAGAGAGAGAGAGAGAGAGAGAGAGAGAGAGAGAGAGAGAGAGAGAGAGAGAGAGAATTCCTAATAATTGTTTTCAAAACCATGACGTAGCCACCCCCGTCGGCCTTTGCTCTGAATCGAAAGAATAGATAGTTGATTGATAGCCTTCTATTGCATCTATGTTATCATATCAATTCTAAAGTTCCTTAAACACATCGCGGTAAAGACGAGGTTCCAAACTCTGTCTTTAAAAGACGAAATGAAAAGAAAAAAATTAAATCATAACGAAAGGCTATATTTGAATCCGTTGTTTCCCAGAATGTTTCACTCTAAAATCGAATCGTTCGATCACAAAACTCCAAAGATGATGTTCTTTTGTCTTCTCCACATAAAGAACTTAAAATATGATATAATGAAATTATGATTTGATAGCTCTGTTCAGAGTTTAGATGGTATTTTTCTTGTAATTTATATATCATCTTATATATTCACACGGAGGTAATCACGTGATTAATTTCTCGGTATTCGTTAAACCAAAAATTCATGATTATTTAAACTATAAACAAGTTCCCAGCACCATCCTACAGTGGACGAGAAACAGCTAAATTTGCTGTTGATTTAATATTATATATATATATATATATATATATATATATATATATATATATATATATATATATATATATATATATATATATATATATATATATATATATATATATATAATCACTAACGCTGCAACTTGCGCCAAAATCTTTCTTAAAACCTCTCATTCCAAAGAAGGAAGCAATATGAAACTATCGCTCAATTCGGAAAAAAATGACTTACTCCAACGGACGAAATAATATGAGAATATCGCTCAGTTCAGAAGAAGACCAGAGAGGGTCTTTCAGTCCGAGTGCTTTTGAAGTAACATATAATAATAATAATAATAATAATAATAATAATAATAATAATAATAATAATTTACTTAATTATGATGTCACTTCAAGGACTGTGCACTTTAATATGTGTAAGGCTTCCACTTACATACGTGACACTTAACATATATCAGTTAGGCTAAGAGGAATTGTGAGTCTCGCATATGAATGGAATGTATTTAACATCTTATTTGAATTCGAAATATTACTCTCTCTCTCTCTCTCTCTCTCTCTCTCTCTCTCTCTCTCTCTCTCTCTCTCTCTCTCTCTCTGTCAATACATCTACGTTGATCAAATAAAAATATCAATGTAAAAACCTAAAGAGGATTTGCCGGACAGCCTTAAAAATTCGAAATGGCCTACACACACACACACACACACACACACACACACACACACACACCGAAAACGTTGGCCTACACTTAATATAGCTTTTTAAAACCTATTACAAGTTAAACGTGTAATGTATTATACAATTGGTATCACCATAAAACAGGGCATTCACACGTTCAACAAATAAGTCCAGATTGACCGCTGAAATTGAAACGCCATCAAACTGCAACGCCACCTCCCCCGCCCCACCACTCCCTCCCGAAGAATGACACCCCCCCCCCCCCCCCAAGAACCCCCCCCCCCCCCCCACCCCCGTCAACCGGACACGCACCGCCAACAGCCAATTTTCTAGACCTACTGTAGCTTCCTCCAACTTTTTCTCTATTGTGAAATTGTATTTATTCGTATGTGCTTCTTATATATATATATATATATATATATATATATATATATATATATATATATATATATATATATATATATATATATATATGTGTGTGTGTGTGTGTGTGTGTGTGTGTGTGTGTGTGTGTATAATTAACAAAATGTTAAACTTATTATAACAAATAAACATCTTTTTCAACTACTGCAAAATATTCTATGTGGTAAGAGTAGGCCTATAGCTGGAACGACTTGGCGAGATTTGAACCGATGATGGTTGATGGCGTGTCAAGTTTGGTGGTCAATTTCTACATATTTGTTAGAGCCTGTAAATCTGTGAATGACACATTTTTTAATATGATACCGATTATAATACATTGCATGTGTTGTATAGTAGTAAAATGTGTAGCTGAATCGGTGGAACTTCGAAAGTTCAAACTTGCAGCGAATGTTTTTATGTTGAACAGTCGGACCTAAGTCTCTCTCTTCTTAGTTTATATAGTTTATATTATTACATAATCCCTCTTTTTCACATTATCACGCTGATATGACAAATCTCTTGCTTGAGGGTACACTCGGGTACATTATTCTATCTTATTTCTCTTCCTCTTGGCTTGTTAAAGTTTTTATAGTTTATATAAGAAATATTTACTTTAATGTTACTGTTCTTAATATATCTTATTTTTCCTTGTTTCCTTTCCTCACTGGGCTATTTTCCCTGTTGGGGCCTCTGGGCTTATAGCATCCTGCTTTTCCAACTAGGGTTGTAGTTTAGCAAGTAATAATAATAATAATGATAATAATATCTCTGATATGACATACCACATTCACAATCAACACGTCAAAACATATCCTTCTCTATCCAGTAAGGATAGCCTAGGCCGCCTATCCCTCCTATCCCACACAGCACACATACCTCACCCCTCCATTCCCTGCCTATTCCCTCCACACAAGCACGCTCTACAGAACTTCCTTATCCCTGCCTATCCATTTCCGTATCCTATCCCACACGGAGCCCTATCCTTCCTAATGCAAACCCAATTAATCAGGGAAGTATAACGTATCCTTTGTCTCAATCTCTGGGACAACGATGTCCAAACTTATGGCTATTTACGTGAATTGGATATTTTACTTGACCTTTGACCTTGACCTTTGAGCTTGACCTTCCAAAATTTAATCATTTCCAGCTTTTTACATAACAGTTAATCCTTGCAAGTTTCGTTACTCACCGATTAAAATTGTGTCCAGGAAGCTGTTCACAAACAAACACACACACTAACACAAGCGAGCACACAACGGAAAACATAGC
The DNA here is from genome assembly GCF_036898095.1 of Palaemon carinicauda. NCBI lineage: Eukaryota > Metazoa > Arthropoda > Malacostraca > Decapoda > Palaemonidae > Palaemon > Palaemon carinicauda. The sequence goes on from NW_027171674.1 coordinate 24,290, forward strand.
CTCCTTCCAACTTCGTTGGCGAGAGAGGGCAAGTTATGGGGGGGGGGGGGTGTCGGCTTCCGAAGTGTTAATATAATGTGGATTTAACAATTAACACAAATGACGCAGTTCTTCTTCTTCCCAGCTGGTTCCCATTTTTATATGGGGTCGCCGTTGCGGATGAGCCGTTTCCATCTTTTTCTATTCTGCGCTTCTGCCTCATCAATCCCCTTTTCCTGTAAATCTCCTCTCACACAGTCCCTCCATTTCTTTCTTGGTCTCCCTCTTCTTCTTCTTCCCTGAACCTCCATCTCCATAGTATGTCTCCCAACGTGGTCCTCATCTCTCCTCATCAGGTGTCCATACCATCTCAGCCTCCCTTCCTGCACTTTCTTTGATATTTCCACCACCTTTGTCGACCCCCTTATGTAGTCATTTCTTATCCGATCCTTTCTTGTCACCCCCAGACATCCACCTAAGCATTCTCATTTCTGCCACATCCATCTTCTTCTCCTCTGTCTTCCTCATGCTTGCTGTTTCTGTTCCATACAGCATTGCTGTTCTTACCACTGTCTTATGAAATTTTCCTTTCAATCTCAGTGGTATTTTTTTGTCGCAAAGAACTCCTGAGGCTACTCTCCAGTTGTTCCAGCCTGCCTGTACCCGATGTTTAACTTCATCTTCCATACCTCCTCCAACATTAACAAATGATCCCAAATACTTAAACTTATCAACTCTCTTTATCTGTTCTCCCCTAAGCTGAATACTTTCTCTATCATCCCCCTCACTGGTGGTACACATATATTCTGTCTTAGATCTACTTATTCTCATTCCTCTGTCCTCCAGTACTTGCCTCAATCTTTCCAATTTCATTTCCAGATCGTCCCTGCTCTCTGCGCACAGAACAATATCATCTGCATACAATATGTTCCATGGTACTGCCTCCCTTACCTCTTCTATTAAAACGTCCATCACTATGTTAAAGATAAATAGGCTCAGAGCTGACCCTTGGTGTAATCCTACTCTCACCTCAAAGCCCTCTGTCTCCCCAGTACTGCTCCTCACTCTAGTAAATACATTACGGTACATCTCTTGTATCAGTTGAACGTACTTCTCTGGTACCCTCCTCTCCCTCAGACTCCTCCACACCTCTTGTCTTGGGACTCGGTCATAAGCCTTTTCAAGGTCAATGAATACCACATGCAGGTCTCTTTGCTTTTCCCGGAATTTCTCCATTAGTTGCCTCAGACAAAATACACCATCTGTTGTTCCCCTACCCTTCATGAATCCCATCAGCTCTTTACCTATTTCTACTTCTTCTCTTAGTCTGGCATCTATCATCCTTTCCAGTATCTTCAAAGTGTGGGACATCAATCTAATACCTCTGTAATTCCCACACTCTTGGACATCACCTTTCCCTTTGAAGATTGAGATCAATATACTCCCTCGCCACTCATTTGGTATCTTTTCCTGCTCAAAAATCTTTATCATGAGATCATAGAGTATATCTACTCCTTCATCTCCCAAGGCTTTCCATGCCTCCACAGGAATCATGTCTGGTCTAGTTGCCTTCCCATTCTTCATCTTCCTCAGTGCATTTATTACTTCTTGCCTAGAGAAACTTATTACCATGCCAAAGTTCGCCTGTCCATCCTCTCTTAGTAATCTATCATTTTCTTCATTTAACAGCTGTTCAAAATATTCTTTCCATCTCTTTACAATGTCTTCCTCCTTTCTAAGTACTACACCATCTTGATCTTTAATTTGTTTGATGTGTGTAATATCTTTGGTGCTCTTATTTCTAGTCTTTGATAGCTTGATCATCTTGTTTAATCCTTCCTTTGTCCCCAGCTCATTATACACATCATCATATGCCTTAGCTTTAGCTTGGGCTACTACCTTCTTCACCACCTTGTTTTTCTCTCTGAGCCTCTCTCTGTCATCCCCTGACTGTGACTCTTCCCATCTCTTCTTTGCCTCCTTATCTTTTACAACTTTCTCAATTTCTTCACTCCACCACCAACTCTCCTTTTCTTCCCATATGATACCAGATGTCTCTCCTAGCAACTCCTTTCCATGCCTTCTCATTACTGCTGCATTTCGTGTCCACCATTCTTGAACATCTTCAATTCCTATATCAATATCCTCCAAAACCCTTCTCTTAAACTCTCTCATTTTATCTCCTTGCCTCACTAGTTTGTACCACTTAATTTTCCTTATCCCTTTAGCTTTAGCTTTTCTTTCCCTTTTTAGGCCTAAGTCCATACATAGCAGTCTGTGTAGGGGGGCTACATGGTCACCTGGGATAACCTTGCAGTTTTTGATCTCCACCAGCTTTATCCTTTTATACAGGAAGTAGTCTATCTGGGAGCATCTTCCCCCACTCCTATAAGTTATTAGGTGTTCCCTTTTCTTTTTAAAGAATGTGTTTACTATTGCCATGTCAAATGACACAGCAAAATCCACTACACTCTCTCCTTCTGGGTTTCTCTCCCCAATTCCATGGCCCCCATGCACCCGACCAATTGCCTCATTCTCACTTCCCACATGGCCATTCAAATCTGCCCCCACTATGACCCTCTCCTGTTCTTCCAGTTCTTGCATTACTCCATCCATGTCTCTCCAGAAATTTCCCTTCTCCTCTTCTGTGCAACCAACTTGAGGTGCATATGCACTTATAATATTCAGAATCTCTCCTCCACAACACATCTTCAATCTGATGATACGGTCATTCTTTCTATGCACCTCTATCACCGCATTCTTCAGCTCACCAGACAGTACTATGCCAACTCCATTCCTACCTTGTTTATTTGCTCCGCTATAATATAGCTTATATCCATCACCCAACTCTTTAGCTTTATTTCCCTTCCATCGTGTTTCCTGCACACACATAGCATCTACTCTCTTTTCCCTCATCAAGTCTGCCACTTCTCTACCTCTCCCAGTCATGGACCCAACATTAAGCTGACATATTCTGAGTCCAAAGTGAGCTCGCTTCTTTAGCTGCACCCGCTCCTGATGCAGTAGCCCTCGCCTTATCACAGAGTTAGGGCGATGTCTCTGTGCGTCATTTACGGAGTACGCCCTAGCATTACCTCTTTCCCTATTTTGGCTCATTCCATTTAAGGTTTTGGCACAGGTTTTTACGGTCGGATGCCCTTCCTGACACCAACCCTCCCTATTTATCCGGGCTTGGGACCGGCACCCATTGGTGGCTAGTGAGATACATAAAAGAGCGTCTCAAGAACGACAAACTGATCTTGGAAGGTTCTTAGTGCGTATAGTGTTGCATTGAGTGAGAGAGAGAGAGAGAGAGAGAGAGAGAGAGAGAGAGAGAGTGGCTAAGTGATTGGGAGTGGGAGTGAGTGGGAGTGAGAGTGAGTGAGTGAGAGTGGGAGTGAGAGTGAAAGTGAGAGTGGGAGAGAGTGGGAGTGGGAGTGTGAGTGGGACTGGGAGTGAGAGTGAGTGGGAGTGAGAGTGGAAGAGAGTGGGAGTGGAAGTAGGAGTGGGAGTGTGAGTGGGACTGGGAGTGAGAGTGAGAGTGGGAGTAGGAGTGGGAGTGGGAGTGGGACTGGGAGTGAGAGTGAGAGTGGGAGAGAGTGGAAGTGGGAGTAGGAGTGGGAGTGAGAATTGGAGAGAGTGGGTGTGAGAGTGAGTGAGAGTGGGAGTGAGAGGGAGCGTGAGTGAGTGAGAGTGGAAGTGAGAGTGCGTGAAAGTGAGAGTGGGAGAGAGTGGGAGTGGGAGTAGGAGTGGGAGTGTGAGTGGGACTGGGAGTGAGAGTGAGAGTGGGAGTGGGAGTGTGAGTGGGACTGGAAGTGGGAGTGAGAGTGGGAGTGGGAGTAGGAGTGAGAGTGGGAGTGGGACTAGGAGTGAGGGGAAGTGAGTGGGACTGGGAGTGAGAGTGAGAGTGTGAGTGGGACTGGGAGTGGGAGTGAGAGTGGGAGTGGGAGTAGGAGTGAGAGTGTGAGTGGGACTGGGAGTGGGAGTGAGAGTGGGAGTGGGAGTAGGAGTGAGAGTGGGAGTGGGACTGGGAGTGAAGGGAAGTGAGTGGGAGTGAGTGGGACTGGGAGTGAGGGGAAGTGAGTGGGAGTGAGAGTGGGACTGGGAGTGAGGGGAAGTGAGTGGGAGTGAGAGTGGGAGTGGGACTGGGAGAGAGAGAGAGAGAGAGAGAGAGAGAGGGGGGGTTTGTTTCATGAATTATTATTCCACACCCTTTAATAAAGCATTCGCTATTCCTATCTCATATAAGGATCTAGAATTATATATATAAAAAAAGACTCAAGCAGCAACAGTTTTGAAGCAGTAATCTATTCAATAAACTATTTATCTGCATTAAAATATAAATCAACTCAACTTCTCCTCATTGTGACTGCATAGATACACCAGAATTCCATAATTCATATGGATCGAACACGTAAATAAATCCATTAAATAATAACTTAAAGAGCTCTTTGTTGAGAAACGCCAGACATTAAGTTTGAGCTAGAATTCCAGATAGATTATCGGCATCTATTTGGATCTGAAATCATATCACTTGAATGCACTTGGGTTGCATCATTATGTCGTCATGAAGGGTAAATCCCCACTTGCTCTCTCTTCTCTGACCATACTCCTTTTCTGGTCTGTTGGCAAGTAGACCACCTCACTCAATGTTTATCGTTACTTTTTTTTCACATAATATCTCCCCCTAACAGGGTGTGGCTCCTGAGAGAATCAATCTGTTACTGCCACATTCATCCTATAACTACTGAATCAAGGATGAGCTCCCTGAGCAGTGAAGCCTCATCAGTCGCTTCATAGGCCTACACATAGGGACACCAGCCTAATTTAAACCTGTCTTTCAGGCCCTCCTACCATTCCTGGATATCTTCTTTATCTCATACTAACCTGTATTTCTGAATGACAGTCTTTTTTTACTAGCACATTGCCCTCATTTCCACTACAAGGTCGATCGACGATAGATATTTGAATGCCTCTTCTCTTTGCTAATCTTTTCACCACTTCAATGAATCTCCATATTCGCTCCCCATCAATTTTTCTTAAAACTATATTTACACTACATAACAGTTCATCTAAAGAGCTTCAATCATTTCAATTTCATTTTAGGTTCCTAAAGAAGAAGGGCTTCAGCAATTCCTTCACAAATTCCAAATTTAGCTTAGAAAAAAAAAACTTTTCTCTTACATATTCTCATATCGTATCCTTCTAAATTTTCCTATATTCAGAATAGTTTATTCTCTCCTCTTGCTGTTATCCATTACATTTACGTGAAATATATTCACGAGAATCAACCAAGTCCATTTTTTTCACTCTCTGTACAAACATTCATTACTGCATCTAATCTATCTCGCTTTTACTCTCAACTTTCTCCTCTTGCAGACACTTTATAACTTTCTTACAAGAATCTATCATTTCTCCTTACTATCCTCACTCAGGGAGTGCCAGGCAGTGGCTGCTGATGACTCAGCAGATAGACCTATAGGCTCCCCCAAAACCCCCCAACCTTAGCTCACAAGGATGGTAAGGTTGCAGACACTAATGGCATTAACGAGTCTGAGCGGGACTCGTACCCCCGACTGACAAACACGAAGTAGAGACGTTACCAATCAGGCCACAACAAACTTTTAACCTTTGAACAACCATCAAGAATGTTTGAGAGCTACTTTTTACACCATTCCAGTCACTCACCTGCCTATATAATCTAACATACATCATTTTTATCACAACTAGTTTTTAGGGCTCTCAAAAAAAAAAATCGAATTTTCTATATTATGGTTCTCAACACCGTCCGCAATATTTCTTTTTTTCCAGGTCTACGTACAGTATGCTACCAGTAGATATTTCTCTTTGTTTTGAAACCTCTGGCATAACTGTTTCATAGCAAGTACCCTCTGCATAAAACTACACCCTTTCCTCCCCCATTTTACCCCTCCGTCACCTGCCTTACATCCTGAATCAAATTCTACCATCTACATCCCGTGGTAAACAAAGTAAAAGCTATATTTTTATAATTCTTATAGTCGCCTTTATTCCAATACCTTCATAACAAGGACAATAATACACACACACACACACACCCACACACACACACACATATATATATATATATATATATATATATATATATATATATATATATATATATATATATATATATATATATATTCTCGTTTTCATACAACAGACACCAGGCCTCCGGCCACTTGGTGAGTTTTAGAGCATGAAGAATAGAAAGATATAATTTTCGTTTCCCAGCATCTCACAGAAATGAAAGAATGAAGAGAGAGAGAGAGAGAGAGAGAGAGAGAGAGAGAGAGACCTATTCTCACTTAATCAACAGTAGTATACAACCAAAGACGATCCATTGAAACTTTCATTTTTCTATCTTCGAAATATCCATTCACCCTTATAACCATCATGTTTCTCATTATAACCATCATGTTTATCATATTTGCTGTCAACTTTTTTTTTTCTTTTTACTCATAAATACTTAGAATAGCTTTCACTAATTACAGCAGTTTCATTTCACTACCCATAATAAGCACTGTATCGTCAGAGAATATCAAATATTTTCTTTCCTCACACATGTGGTATTATCATCTATCTATCTATCTACACAAAACATACACACGCACGCACACTTATAATATGGGTTCCTTTATGTGTTTAACATCAACAAATAAAATGACCACTTTTGAAGACGGCAGAGACTGGAAACAGGCTCTAAGACATCTGGAGATAGCTCAGTTTATAAAAATTCGAATGTGACTTGGATGAAGAGTCAGTGTTCATTTTCTCAACTCTGCTAGACTTGCCTTAACGATGATCTTCTGCAGAGACGTATCTTAACAGACAATATAGAATTCTATAAATGGCTATTTATTCTATAAAAATTGCCTTGGGGTCAACTGCACCAACTTTTGAACACGACAGGCTGTCAATGTGGGACTATGTTTGTCGTAGTTCAGCAAGATGTGAATGACAATTTTTTTTTTCAAAACAATATATAATGTTTTCACGCCTTTTAAAGTAGTATCGGCTAACGTGTAAAACAGAATAGCGCTAATATAGCATTGAATGTTGCCGTTCTCTTTTCGTATATAGTGCAGCGGTATCTTCAACGCCAAGAGAATGTTTGTGCATCGACTTTCAGTGATTTCATCGCTCGTCTACTACTACTACTTCTTCTTCTTCATAACCACCTACTCTTTATGGTCTCCTCCCTTTTCTCGTATCCCTCTTCTCTTTGTGGTATCCCATGTCCCTCCATCCCCTCCTACATCTCTTCATATTTTCTTCCATACAATACTGTAATAATATACAATAATGCGATTCAACTAACTATAAGAAAAAGAGAACTCTTGACAAGCGACGAATGATAAAGGTCCGATGCATTTCACTGCGGTGAGGAGAAATACATTTATTTCTTTTAAATGGAAGAAACACTATAATTCACACTGAAGTCCATCCAAAAAACATTCCAGTGTGGTATCAACTCATACTTTTGCTTTAATGTTCTTGATTATTTAAAACTGCTGATAGCGTACCTACCATAACAAAACGATTAAAATGCGTAAATCCTACCTTGAGCAAAGTTTCTGTTCGTATGTTCATCGCTGACTTTCTGGGAACAGCATGCACAGTGGTGATAGATTTCATCAGTATAATCTGAATGAAAATAGAAGATATAAAAGGGGCTTACTATGTGTAGTGCAAGAAGCAATTAAACATTAACAAGTGGATCGACATCTAAAGTACATAGACAGTACTAAGGTAAGTCGTTATGGGGCACTCATTAAATTGACTAAGCTTTGATATAAATAAAACTATATAGAACAATTATTTTTCTTTTGAGAGGGTAGGTCAGAAAATAAATTCGACGAAAATACTCCAAGACAGTAAACAGAGCCAACAATTAACGGTGGTCGTTAATTGCCATTCAAACACTATGTACCATAACTTGAATAGAGATAGCGAAAGACCCACCTATACCGGACAGCAAAAGGCAGAAGTAAAAACGTATGTAGCATAATTGGATAGGACTTGATACAAAGAAAATAAAATATCGTAAGCCTAGTATTAAATTTTAAGCATCACAAAAACATGTCTGTAACACTTTTATATATACTACTGATGCATGACTCATGACCTAGCTATTTTCTTCGACTGTTCATTTTTTTTTCTCCCGTGATAAGTCCAACAGAATTGAAAATGCTGTACTTAAAAAAATTGCCCTGAAATACAACTACAGTGCAGTAGTAGTTAACCCCTTGAGAGAAGAAGAATTGTTTGGTAATCTTAGTGTTGTCAGTTGTATGAGGACAGAGAAGAATGTGTAAAGGATAGGCCAAACTATTCGGTGTATGTGCAGGCAAAGGGAAAGTGAACTGTAACCAGAGAGAAGGATCCAATGTATTACTGTCTGGACAGTCAAAGACCCTATAACTCTAGCGGTAGTATCTCAACAGGTAGTTGGGGCCCTGGCCAACCTACTACCTATAAAAGACATTCGAACACGAAATACGTCTATTTCCCGTTAGGATAAAGTAAACGAATTTGATACGTAAAACTAGGCCTACGCCAATGCTTTCTATGTAGGTTTTCCCTTTTGTTTGAATAATTTTGGCTTAATTACCTGAGAAGATAATCATTTTGTCTTGCAGTTAGTCTAGTGAAATGGGATAGGACTAACATCTATGGTCCGTTGCAAGGAGCTGCTTCTTATAGTAAATGTGTGTGTGTTTGTACAAACATATTACCATGAACATATCAGATTTATAGTCGATGATAAGTCTATAATTTATTGAACATATATATATTTGAAAATTTGGATTTTATACTAAAGTTGAAAATCATATAGATAATATAATGAAAATAACAATAAATGACACATGATGAACAAAATAGAAATACCTATTTCTAATGAAAAAAAAAAAAAAAAACAAGAATGATTTGAGTGGGCGATGAGCAGTGTTGCCACTTTTCCTCCTCACAATATTATTTCCCTCTCTAACACTGATACTGCTCTTGGCTTTCTACTTACATTTGGCACAAGCGGAACTCTGCCAAGACAACGTTTTACCATTTTAGGGAATATATGGAATTGAACTCTCTCTCTCTCTCTCTCTCTCTCTCTCTCTCTCTCTCTCTCTCTCTCTCTCTCTCATAATTGATAACTCACACATCGTTGACTATTGTCAAAACACACACAAACACACACACACACACACACACACACACATATATATATATATATATATGTGTGTGTGTGTGTGTGTGTGTGTGTATTACGTAAACTGAATAACTATGACCAAAACTTAAAAGTTATCTGATTTAGCGAGTTATTCGCCAACATAAAAACTCACCAAATTTCCCTCCGACATTGAAGCAACTCTACCGATTTGCCTATTATTTTTAAATGTTCATAATTCTCTTTTCATAATGATTTAACATTTTCAGAATAGATCGTAGGACGATTGAGAACGCATTTCTAATATTTAGGAATAGAAAGAAGAAGAAGAAGAAGAAGACGAATTCTAAAGAGATTTGCAAGGAAGATGAACTATACTGTCCGGGAATAAACGGAGATGAAATATGACGAGAATGCTCTCTCTCTCTCTCTCTCTCTCTCTCTCTCTCTCTCTCTCTCTCTCTCTCTCTCTCTCTCTCTCTCTCTCTCTCTCTCTCTTACACCGGACATTAGAATATGATAGAATTTTCCATAATTGGAGTGAAAACGAACGAAGAATTAAGGAATGAAATCCTCGGAAAAGAACAAAATTCATCTTCAGCGTTAAATTTCTCCCGTTTTCCTTCGGAGACACTATGAAGATCCCTGAGAGAGAGAGAGAAAGAGAGAGAGAGAGAGAGAGAGAGAGAGAGAGAGAGAGAGAGAGAGAGAGAGTTGGAATTCCTTAATCTTTCGATTATTCCCATAATTGTTAACACGAATACAAAGGAAATTGATAGGGAAGGCGAACATTACATTCTGGGAATGAATGAAGATGAAACAAGAACGCTTCCAGAATGTCTTCAGAGAGTCAGATTTGCCTCAAAAACGTTTTAGGAGATAAATGTTACGATTTGCACAGAAAGAAAACTATGAATAAATCTTTCCTTTTGTTATGGTTTTTTAATTCCTTTCAGTATTTCTTTATCTTGTGGATTCTCTCTCTCTCTCTCTCTCTCTCTCTCTCTCTCTCTCTCTCTCTCTCTCTCTCTCTCTCTCTCATACCTGAAGACATTTGGACTCCAGTTGAAGCCAAAAAAGAATTTGTCGTATTCTAATGGCTTCTCTCTCTCTCTCTCTCTCTCTCTCTCTCTCTCTCTCTCTCTCTCTCTCTCTCTCTCTCTCTCTCTCAACTTGCTTTTTTTTTTAAATAATGCTAAATTCAGGAAAGATTTCGGTAATCATAGATATGGCTTCTCAAGTTTTCAAAGCATTTGGTGTGAATTTCGAAATGGAGACAATGAAGAAAGCTGTAAGAATTCTCCTTAACGGAGGATGGCAATGGGTACATCGGTTTATCGAACCTGGTTAGGTGAGACTGTGAGAAAGGAAGAGCTTTTGCAGAATCTTCTCAAGGAAATCGGAGAAACTACCCAAGAAGAAGGTGAATTTCTTCCAGCTGAAGGAATGTTCCAAGAAGAGCTGGAAGATGGTGAATTTCTTCCAGCTGAAGGAGTGTTCCAGGAAGAGATGGAAGATGAAATCGATCTTCTTGCTGAAGGAGTGTTCCAAGATGCACTGGAAGATGAAATTGATCTTCCTGCAGGAGTACTCCAGGATGAACTGGAAGAGGAAATTGATCTTCCAGCTGAAAGAATGTTCCAAGAAGACCTGGAAGATGGTGAATTTCTTCCAGCTGAAGGAGTGTTCCAAGAAGAACTTGAAGATGGTGAATTTCTTCCAGCTGAAGAAACTTTCTAGGATGAACTGGAGGATGAAATCGATCTTCCTGCTGGAGAAGAGGTCCAGGATGAACTGGAAGATGAAATCGATCTTCCAGTGGAAGAACAAGAAAAAGAGGCGGGTCTTCCTCAAAGAGGAGAAGAGGAGGATGTAGAAGAAGAGAAGGAGGAGAAGGAGGAAGAAGAAAAAGTTGCTACTCTTGAAGAACATCAGTCTGAAGATGATTCAAAGACACAGAAGTGATAAAAAGTTCTCAAATAAAAAGAGGAGAAAAAGAAAGCTCTCAAAGGAAGAGACCAGTAATGCTGAAGTGTCTAAGGAAGAGACCAGTAATGGTGAAGTCACTAAGGAAGAGATGAATAACAGAGAGGTATCAAAGAAAGAGAAGAATAATAAAAAACTCTCAAAGAGAGAGAAGAGGAAAAGAGAGCTCTCAAAGGCAGAAAAAAGATATAGAAATCTCTCAAAGGAGCGGAGCAGTAATGAAGAGCTCTCAGAGGAAGAGGAGAGATTTGGTTCTGTGGACATCCTGGAGGTCAAAGAGCATCTAATACTAGAAGGATGGCACCTCAAAATAGAGGTCAGAGAGCATCTAATGCTAGAAAGATGGCACCTCAAAAAGAGGTCAGAGAGCATCTAATGCTAGAAAGATGGCACCTCAAAATAGAGGTCAAAGAGCATCTAATGCTAGAAGGATGACACCTCAAAATAGAGGTCAAAGAGCATCTAATACTAGAAGGATGGCACCTCAAAATAGAGGTCAGAGAGCATCTAATGCTAGAAAGATGGCACCTCAAAAAGAGGTGAAAGAGCATCTAATGCTAGAAGGATGACACCTCAAAATAGAGGTCAAAGAGCATCTAATGCTAGAAGGATGACACCTCAAAATAGAGGTCAGAGAGCATCTAATGCTAGAAGGATGACACCTCAAAATATAGAGGAACAGTTCACATCAAAGGGACACCAGAACATCCAGAGTAGATCTATTGGAGGCTAGTTCACTCATCATACTGCCTAGACCAGCAACAGCTGTCCCCGAAGGGGCAGCAGCTGGGTTGAGGCAGCAACTATTTCTAGTAGCCAAGATAAAGACTGACCTATCAATACCCCAAGTATGTCGACAGAAGCAGCAGAGGCATAGTAAAGTCGACGGGAGAGAATGAACAATCCTATAGGAAAGGGTCCACACTCAGGGGGAGTACAGGAATGAAAGGCAGCAGCTAGTCTTATTTTTCTCTTTTTAAAAGATAGGCTCACTTTGTGTGAGACACTAATTGACCGACGACAGTCCCTAAGACCAGCAGCTTATTGTATGTATGAGGGTGTGTGTTCATACTTACGCTTATCAATTCCGTAGTAGTAACTAGTCCTAATTGACTAACTTGACTCATAAATATATATATATATATATATATATATATATATATATATATATATATATATATATATATATATATATATATATATATATATATATATCTGTATATATACTGTATAATATTCATAAAATCTAATAAATCAAGTATTTATGTGTATGTAAACACGTATGCATGCATTTATTTCACATTGAAAATTGATAATAGACAGATAGCCGTCACCACGTCAGAGATCAAGAGCTGTCATTGTTATGTGGAAAAATGACACACAACTAATGAGGATGGTTTTGATGAAGATGACAGAGAGAGAGAGAGAGAGAGAGAGAGAGAGAGAGAGAGAGAGAGAGAGAGAGAGAGAGAGAGAGAGAGAGAGAGAGTTTAGAATAGCAGTGTGACATGTAGATGAAAATGCTTATATATGTATATATATATATATATATATATATATATATATATATATATATATATATATATATATATATATATATATAATTTAAAGATTAGTCTTAGTTGCATCAACTTGTTTTCTCCTAGGGTAGGAAACATCAGAGGTTGGATCATACAACAAACTAACTCTCTTGGTCAAAAGCCCAAGTAAATAAAAAGGGCGTCTTCCGTGAAAGGAAGCGATCTGCTGCTTGGCCTAAGGTTCATAGAGAGGGGCCTTCAGAGCCTGAAGGACCCAAACCGCGTTCCCAGGAGGAGGTTGAGATCCGATGGGGGACAAGTTATCTCAAACTTGCATAAGCAAAGGCACCGATGGGAGAGAATCCCCTTCCAGACATCAGTCACAAAGGACCGAACACTTCTCCCGGAAGACCGATGCTGAAAAGTGTCCGAGGTGCCAAGACATCTTTTCCGTAACCTGTTGCAAAAGGCCTCTCTGAGAGGGGTGGTGTAGGATCGTCCCAGGCGAGAAGTCGAAGCAGAGCTACAGCTCAGGAAAGCGTTAGCATGTGGCTGCTTGGAAGATCGTGCCGTGCAGGAAGATCCTCGGAACTCCGTCAGGAGCTGTAGAAGGTCCGGGAACCATTCTGCGGGTTGCCATAGCGAAGCTATTGGAGTCATTGATAAGATCCTGCTTATCCTGACTTGGCTGAGGACTTGTTCACCAGACCGAATGGGGGGGGGAACAAGGTACACCTCTATGCTGCCCCATTGATCTTTGAATACATCTTGTTTGAGGTCCTGGGGAACGGTCGAGTGGGAGCCTGAAGATCAGGGCCGCTGCGAACATAACCCCAGTCGGGGACCCCACAAAGTTAAGACTTTGTTGGATACAAGATGATTCGAAGACACTAGGAGCCCACTATCTCAGTGGTTTTGCAAGCACATTCCTTAGATTCTTCGACGTGAGCATTTTGCTAAACAAACGGTTTATATATATATACATATATATATATATATATATATATATATATATATATATATATATATATATATATATATATATACATATATATATATATATATATATATAAAGTTTATATATATATATCTATATATATACATATATTTATATATATATATATATGTGTATATATATGTAGACACACATACATACACACAGTATGCGTAAAACTTCGATTTTGTTTAGTAGCACAAATATTCCTATCCTCATTCCTTCAGATCCTTTTCCTCATCCAGCCGTAACTAGAGTTGGCAATTCAAATAATGTAAATATTGATAAATAAAATTGGAAATTAAAAAAAAAATTTGAGATATTACGGTGGTTTAAGTATTAAAAATATTCGTCTGTAATATTAAATTTTGGTCATGAAAATCTGATTGATTTAAGAAGTCTCTTAGGGACTGGTAATCTTGTAACAGTCCAAGTGCCTTAATATATGATTGGATATTTCTTTATTAATAAGTAAAGACTGATTTTCACTGTGTGAGCTTTCTTGTATCTTGCACAGGGTCAACATGACGAATAAATGAGTAAAGAAAGAGTATATTTGAACATCATGACACTAAAGAAAAATATCTTTTATCTTTCCATTTTGGAAACAGGAAAAGTTATTCCTTTAAGAATAACCAGATACACATTGGTGTGTCTTATCTATTCATCTTTTATATTCGTGATGGTGATCAATATTTCATTTCTTATTTACAAACAAATGTGTTTGTGTTTCTTAGGTACCTCTTGTTGTCAAGTGAAGATGCTAATTTCATTCTTGTTTTTGGATTAGTGGGAGATGAAATTGTTCTGCTGTTGCTGAATATACATTGCCAACAAATGCTCCTTTTTTTTTATTTCTTTAGCAGTAAACGTTGAGCATCAGATTCCCTAATGGCATCATAATGATGTTTTAAAAACTTAATATCCCCATGACCTGACTTTATGTAAAGTTCCTTGGCAATGGCTCTGCTTTTAAAACTGTCATGATCCGCCATTATGTGAAGGTTTGTCTTCAGTCTCCAAAAGTGACCTTGGCGCAATTTACGCTGATCTGCGAAACCCGAAAATGTTAGAGGAAGCGACGTAAATAGCATTTTAGTAGCGTGATTCCCTTTCTCTATGGACCGAATCTGTCGTTCCCTTTTTCCCTCTTTCATCGTTTCGCAGTTTTATCGTCAGAGTTTGTCAGGATGTGTTCTCAAATTTATGAAGACCGAATGGTTGTCAAATTTGCCGTCAGTAGGATGAAAGGTGAATTGCGGTGTCCTTTTCATTTCGAAGATTTGGGAGCCAGAAAGGTAGAAGTATTATTATTGCAGAAAATATATATTTTTTTTTTTTTTTTTTTTTTTTTTTTTTTTTTTTTTTTGCTTACATTTCTCATGCAAAGATTGATTTCATCTTAAATAAGTTTAGTTAAGAGAAATTTTTCTTGCCTTTCATGTACAGGGGGATTTCCCATCTTTAAAAGTGTACTGTATAATGCTTGCGATGAAGAGATACGATATACTTTACCCTCCCGAAACCTGTGTCAATAAACACAGTACTGAAGACAAGAAAGGTGGTGAATAGTGAATAGACCTATACAAGTATCTTTAGAATTGGCAAAATAAGCTTATTGAATTTACATGTTTACTTATGTTGTCTTGATATGATAATGCTTGCAATCATATGCTAACTCTCTCTCTCTCTCTCTCTCTCTCTCTCTCTCTCTCTCTCTCTCTCTCTCTCTCTCTCATTGGATATTAAAGGTTTAAAGGCTTCTGGTTCCAGTTTCATCAGAGTAGGCACTCACCAGAACGTCATTCAGGCAAGGCCTAACATAGCAGTAGCCTCCCCAGTAAACAGTTTATTAAAATTCTAATAATTATAAACTTGGCTGACTGTAATCAATTATATGGATTGCTGTTGGTAAATTTTAACAAGTTGCATCACTCAGAAATATTTTCTTTTATTATTATTTTCTATAATTGTTTTATTTATTGAACATCATTAATAAAAAAATTTGAAAATATGAATATTAATAGTCTTACTGAAACTTA
>NW_027171674.1:45000-55000 GCF_036898095.1 Palaemon carinicauda
GCTAAAACAGAACAATTTGGGATCAATAATAATAATAGAGAAGGGAGGTCCTGAGAGAGAGAGAGAGAGAGAGAGAGAGAGAGAGAGAGAGAGAGAGAGAGAGAGAGAGAGAGAGAGAGAGGGGTAACTGGAGATGTTTTCGACAAGAAAATGGCATTAAATCAAAAAATGAAGATTGATAAGAAAGTTATCAGCCCCATTCCATAATATGGTTCAGAAACTTGGGTATTATAGAGGAAATAAGAGAGGAGGTTGCTGGAAATAACCGAATAGATGAAGATGGTGAGATGAATCGCTGGAATATATCACATTTGAAAAGGAAGGAGAGTCAAGATATAAGAAAGTGTGGTCTATGTAGGCTAAGGGGAAAATAAGGTTAAGGAAGCTCTTCTGATATTCTATGGTCATGTAGTGAGAAAAGAGGAGGTAGAACCAATAAAGAGAGCTAAGAAAATGCCAGTTGTGGGGGGAGTGTGTGGCCGACCCTGCTAAACCTTAGGACTAAGAAGGTCGAAAAAAAAAAAAAATATATATATATATATATATATATATATATATATATATATATATATATATATATATATATATATATATATATATTGCATATATTTATATGTACTGTATGTCTTGATCCTACTTAACATAGGAAAGTCGAAATGGATTAAGGTCAATGATAGGATGAAACATTTTATAGTAAAATAGAATTAGAATAAATTGAAGTAAAGACAGTAACGATACAGACGGACTTACGAAAGAGAAAACTCTAATGAAATAACTGTTGCGTTAAAATAGCGAGAGTTCCAATAAGAAGACAAAGGGAAATTGGAATTAAATCCATATTTATTTCAACATTAACCTAAATAGCATTGCATATATAACTGAAAAGGTTACATTTAGTATAGAATAAAAAAAAGAAGTTTCAAAATTAGATTGACTTAAGTGACATATTTAATTCATTTTATAGAATTAGCGAATTATTAAGAAACTAGCAAAAGAAAACATAAATTCAAATTATAATGTATTTCTTTTTAAGATTATTTTATAAATGTCAATATACTGTTTATCTAGACATTGTTATTGAGTAAAATACTTTAATTTTATATCTTATTCATCTATTATATGTAATGAATATTTTATACGTATTTTTAAATAAAAAATACAATATTTTTTCAGTTGATTTAGTGAACTCGGTCAATGTTCCTGTAGGTATCAACAGATGGCCTCAGTGAGGTCATTTTGGAAGTAGAACATTGGAAAGAAAATCCAGCCTTAAGGAACGACATAAGAATTATCTTTCGATGTCCTTAGCCAATAGGAACGCTCCATTCGGGCAACGGTAAGGAAATTAGCCAATAGGAACGCTCCTTTCGGGCAACGGTAAAGAAACATAGTCCTTAGCCAATAGGAATAGGCCATTCGGGCAAACTGTTAGGATATAGTTTGCTCTTTCAGCTACGTAAAAGAGCCAAATGCCAGTTCATGAAATACCATTGGAAAATCTCCTTTTTTGTACTTCCTTTTGAATAAATATATAGAATAAAACTTTGAATATTATAGTTTTTATATTCCGTTCATAGCAAGTATTGACATTAAATTAAACTCATATCATAATTACATGATACGTATGCACTCTTCATCAAAATCACTTATATTGGCTGAAAATGAATTTTTCATATTGATCTAAATTTTCGTGAACAGTTCTATAAGCAAAGACAAATCAAATATATTTTTATATTGTTTATTTTTTTCAAAATATGAATCTTGGTTGAAAAATCAGTTAACGTTGAAGCATTAAATTTATACAAGGAATTTTTGACAGTTTGTTTTTTCAAATATTAGGAAAAATAGGTCTAAATATTAAAGTATATCCTTTGCAATTTACACACACACACACACACACACACACACACACACACACACACACACACACAGAGAGAGAGAGAGAGAGAGAGAGAGAGAGAGAGAGCATGTTTATTCTAATAAATCAATTTAGTGTTAACCTTTGTATATATATATATATATATATAATATATATATATATATATATATATATATATATATACTCGCAAGAACAACAATCATAGCCATTTCTGGTGCAGTGCAGGAGAAAGGCCTCAGACATGTCATAACTCATGTTGGGTTTGGCCAGTTTTCATCACCATGCTGGCCAGTGTGGATTAGTGATTTTGGGAGACTTTCATCTGATCGCTCATAGCAAGCCAACCTAGTATGGGTAGCCCTGGCAGGTATAGCTTTCCTGATCACGGCGTTACACAAACACTTTCACCACGTTAAGGTATCCCCACTCAGAAAGTGATATATATATATATATATATATATATATATATATATATATATATATATATATATATATATATATATATATATATATATATATCAGCGAAATAGTGGCTGTTTATATTAAGCCATATGCCTCCCTTCGGGCTCTACTGAGAGGAGATTTCAAGGGGTCTTCTCTGAATTGCTGGGTTCGGGATGGACTAAAAACCACAGTCATGGACGTCTTGGTTACTTGCTATGAATCAATTGCATATGAATTTATACATATGTATCCTCTACTTCAATGACATCTGTATCTGTCTGGACAGTCATTTCCAGGTCCTTCAAGGAAAGATATTTTAGAAGGTTCTAGAAGAAGGTTATCGTTAGCGTACATTTTCAGTTAATACTACTTGCAAAACATCTTGTATGCTTCACCTTAGGCTCAGTAGGTATAATTAGAGTTTTTTTTTTACCTGGTAGTAAGTTGAGTAGAAGGTGATACAACGGTTGTAGGTGCATTGGTGTATCCACTATGAATCCTGGCACCTGCAGTTACATAAACATGATCTGTCCTTTAAACATCTACAGCTGTGTGCAAATTCCTACACTTTGTTAATTCTTTTATTCAAATCCCCAAATAATTGGTTATTACAAGCATCTATTTTTAGGTGACATTATCTACTTTGCTTGTGGTAGCTTATTAGAAAAATCCCTGCCTGTCAATCTATTGGACGAGAGTTCAAGATCTACTTGAGCCCTTTAGCTTCTATTAGTGTCTGTAACCTCACCATCCTTGTGAGGTAAGGAAGGGGTCTCAGGAGGCTAGCCTACAGGTCTACCTGCTGAGTCATCACCAGCCTTTGCCTGGTCCTCTCTGCTCCTAGCTTAATGGAGAGGTGACTAGGACGTCAATCCTATGCACTAAAGATCAGCCTCTTAGGCATTATCCTGTCCCTTCTCTCTGCCATTCATGAGGGTCCTTTAAGCCCATGAGAATGTGCACACCTATTTTGGGTCCAACCGTAACTAGGGTTACATTCACACCGAGAAACGAAGCCTTCAAATGCATGTTTTCACAGAGGGTACTATGTATTACCTTTTCTACCATTTTCAAATATATTTACATAAACTGATTTAAATCAAGGAAACTATCACCATGATATTTTCACTATATTGAACTCTCTCTCTCTCTCTCTCTCTCTCTCTCTCTCTCTCTCTCTCTCCAAGACTGAAGAAAACCCTTTATCACAAGAAGGGGCACTGATTTTAACCACGTCATAACCTCTTACCCCTTCTCCCCCCCCCCCCCACCTTCCTCGCTCTCCCCTCTCCCCTACCCCAATCCACCCCCCCCCCCCCCACCACCATCGCTTGTTAACCCAGGCCTCTTCGAGGGAAGCCTCTGGGAGTGAACACTAATAATTATATTCTTATTCGTCATGAAAGTATTTTTCAATGAGTTGTTCTCACGATTTCTAGCATTTTCCCTTTGGGCAATGAAGTATGTACCTTATTATTCGAGTGGTACTCTCTCTCTCTCTCTCTCTCTCTCTCTCTCTCTCTCTCTCTCTCTCTCTCTCTCTCCACAATTACTCCTTGCTCTCTTCATTCAATCAACCGTAGAGAACCGAATCCTACTAACATATCCCTCGCAAATACCACTCAGATCCTTCTGGTTCTGAGGATTTTTTTTTTTTTTTTGGTTACCATGACGACACAGGAACGCTGGTAACCTGTGTTTAGCGATGGTCTATTCTCATATCATTTGTAGGTGTACACTTCAGGATATATATATATATATATATATATATATATATATATATATATAT
Source organism: Palaemon carinicauda (assembly GCF_036898095.1). NCBI lineage: Eukaryota > Metazoa > Arthropoda > Malacostraca > Decapoda > Palaemonidae > Palaemon > Palaemon carinicauda. The sequence goes on from NW_027171674.1 coordinate 49,113, forward strand.
ATATATATATATATATATATATATACACTACCTACAAGCACTAGTAAAAGACAAAAGCACCCCCCCCCAAAAAAAAAAAAACGAAAAGCATAAAACATACCTCACTCTCCAAACCAAGATTTCGTTGCCTTGAAAATCATACCAAAAGGTGGATGCTTTGAAACTGGAATTCCTATTCTGGAATCCAGATGTATTGAAACTGGAATTCCTATTCTGGAATCCAGATGTCCACCAGAAGTCCATAGCGAGATGGATGACGGTGTCTTTTCGTAATGCAGAGAAACGAGAGACTCCAATCTCAGTATTTCTCTTTGATTGTCTTTCGTTTTGAAGAAGGTTTTCGAATCCTGATTGGAGGAGTAATATTTTCGTTGCTGTTTGTATTATTATTATTATTATTATTATTATTATTATTATCATTATTACAATTATTGTTATTATCATTATTATTATTATTTGTTATTATTATTATTATCATTATTATCATTATTATTATTATTATTATTATTATTATTATTTGTTATTAATATTATCATTATTATTATTTGTTAATATTATTATTATTATTATTATTATTATTATTATTATGATCATTGTTATTACTATTATTATTATTATTATTATTATTATTATTATTATGATGATGATCATTGTTATTATTATTATTATTATTATCATTATTATTATTATTATTATTATAACAAGCCAAGCTACAACCCTAGTTGGAAAAGCATGATGCTATAAGCCCCAGGGGTCCAACAGGGATAAAATAGCCCAGTGAGGAAAGGAATTAAGGAAATAGATAATGTGCATAAAGAAGTAAATGAAATGAAATATCTTAAGAACAGTAACAACATTAAAATCTTTCAAACAAACGAGAGAAAGAGAAATGAGATAGAAAAGTTTTAATGGATTGAAAAATTGTTTAAAGGTTTAAAGGCTACTCATGAATGGCAGAGGCAAAGGACAGTGACATTGCCCTATCAATCAGGACAATGCCCTACAGACTGAACATATATACATAGGATAAGCGCCCAAGCCCCCTCTCCACCCAAGCTAGGACCAAGAAGAGCCAGGCAGTGGCTACTGATGACTCAGCAGATAGACCTGTAGGCTTCACCAAACCCCGCCCTTTTTCTTTTTTTTTTTTTTAGCTCGCAAGGATGGTGGGGTTGCAGTGACCAAAGGAGCTAACGAGTTTGTGTGGGACTCGAACCCCAGTCTGGCGTTTACCAGTAAAGGGACGTTACCACATCGGCCACCACAACCCTATGGTATATAATTAACGTGTGATTTATTTAGGCAGATTTTGTTAATATGTAACAGTAAGTTAAAAAGGCTGAAATATGTCTCTCTTTAAAGTTTATATATGAAAGGTCTATAAGCTGTTGTTATTAACTTTGTATCGATGATTAGGGGGAAATATTATTATTAATGTTATTTAGTAGTAGTAGTAGTAGTAGTAGTAGTAGTAGTAGTAGTAGTAGTAGTAGTAGTAGTAGTAGGGGAAAGACTGCATCAGGGAGGGTATGTAAATGAAAACATGGTGTATGACATATCGAGCTGGAGAAGACTCCAGAAACAGCGACCCCCATATAAATGGGCTAAGAATACTGTAGATTAATAGTAGTAGTAGTTTTAGTAGTAGTAGTAGTAGTAGTCATTGCCATCAAAATACATTTGTTATTTTAGTTTCATTCCTTACAGTTTTATTCTTATTATCATTATTGATCTGCAGATAATATAAAGAATAATAGAAATAAGCAAAGTCAAGAGCAAACTTCTTGTAAATATTTCACGATGAGCTCTATTTATATAAACTGTTTTCCCTTATACATATTCTTGCTAAACGGATTGATTTAATAGCTTTCCTTCACAGCATCAATCGGATTTCCACAGCACTCTGATTTCACTAGGTTTGATTTTAATTCTCTTACCTGTTGCAAAGGGGAAAAACTTTCTATTGAAGTTTTCAACTTATTAATAGGTTCAAGGTGGCGAGCTATTTAGGTTGTATGTCCGCATATGTCTGTCAAATTAGGTATAGACATTTTCTTAGACGTAGTCTGGTTATCTTCTCTCTTGTCAGTTGCTGTCTTTGTTCAGACAAGATTTGGTTAATACCAAATTAAAGTTGAGTATTAATAAAACCATCGTGAAGGTCACTCTAAGCAGGAAGCCCTTAGTCTCCCCCTCTTCGCCATCGCCAACACCTTCTTCAGGAGACCTACAAGAAAAGCGAGACGGAACCTCCACAGTCCTCAGCGAGATCAGAATCTCTTTTACCATTCATCCGGAAATGGAAATTTCCCCCAAGGCGCTAAAACGCGTCTCGGACTAAGAACACTTTTCAATGGAAAATAAATAGGGAAAAGACATCCTTTTAAAATCATATAATGGAAAATTTTGAATGTCCAAGGAGAATTGAGGATGGCTGATGGTGGGAAATAGGGATGGGGTGATCGGATGGTCCCTTGGCAAAGTGAAGCCTATAGGTCTATCTGCTGAGTCATCAGCCGCCATCGCCTGGCCCTCCCTGGTCCTATCTTAGGTGGAGAGGGGGGCTTGGGATCTGATCATATGTATATATGGTCAGTCGCTAGAATATTTGTCGAGATGGTGTGTACTATAGCCAATTCTATTTGGTGAGGCAAATTTGCATCCACTCCCAGGATGCCCTTTTAGCTCGGAAAAGTTTCCGACCAATCAGCTAATAGGAAACTTTTCCGAGCTAAAAGGGCATTCTTGGTAGTCGGTGCAATTCTGCCTCCCTAAAAAGAATTGGCTATAGTGTATTCATTATTAAACAATGAGATATAGTTTGACAGTCGGTAAAAAAAAAAAGAATAGAATATATCTTTATTGTGGTGAAATCAATGCTATTTTATTCTGAACTGAAAAGCGAAGAATTTGTCGAAGCTCAAATGGTTAAAATAATGTTGGATAAGATTCGGGTGTTGTATTATTTGCAATATATTGATTTCCTCTCAATATGTGTCCTAAACAGGAGAAAGTTGAAATCTTCACACGTTGATGATCATTATAATGAATTTGAAATCGAATTGAATTATTATGTTGTCAGGTACTCTCAAAAAACGCAATTGTTTAGAGATTCCTTCACACAACAAAGTGTTTTACTTTTTCTGTTTATTGGTAATAAATTTGTTCATAATTAGCCTCTTCTGTTTTTTCCATATTTATGTAACCTTTAAGGATGTTTCTAAATGATTAGTTTATTTGCATTATTGCGTGTGTCTGCATATCTGTGGTATGTGATAATTGTATGATAGCCCATCTATGTTTCTGTTACGAGTGCCAAACCAAGTAATGAATTGTTAAATATTTTTATTACAGAATATTAGATTACGTTCATTTCTAATTTCTAATTTGTAATCCATAACAGTAAAGAGATTAAAAAAAAATAAAAAAATTATTGTGATATTCTTTGTGAAATTCTTCAATTAAAATTTGGTTAATGTTTTTACGGAAAGTTATAATTTTTGTTTTAACCATGATAAAAATGTGGTAAGAATTTGTCAGGTTTATAAAGGATGAAAAGGGGAAGGAAATGAATAATAATAATAATAATAATAATAATAATAATAATAATAATAATAATAATAATAATAAATGATAGTAAGACATGAAGGAAACAGTTGTGATAGTGTTGTTGGAATTAAATTAAATTTGTGAAATTTCACAAAATTAAATTCATTCTAAGAGAGAGAGAGAGAGAGAGAGAGAGAGAGAGAGAGAGAGAGAGAGAGAGAGGGAGGGAGAGAGAGACATATAATTTGCTAGGAAGTTCTTGGTAAAGAGCCACTACCGGCCTACATATACGAATACATAAACACACACACAGACACACACACATCTCCCCTATACGATAAAGAGCAAATGTCTGGCTATATATATATATATATATATATATATATATATATATATATATATATATATATACATGTGTGTATGTATGTATGTATATGTTTGTGCATATTTGATCATATATATATGACCATACTGCATTTTGAAATCCAATGCGTGTGCGTTTGTGTACATATCTAGATATTAAGTCGAAATTTTGGACTGGTTGCGTATAATAGTGTTTATATATATATATATATATATATATATATATATATATATATATATATATATATATATATACGACATGTAGAAATGTATACAAAATATATAACAGGCGGATTAAGATACTCATAGACCTTCACATACAAAAATATTTTGTTGAATGTTTAACTATATATATATATATATATATATATATATATATATATATATATGTGTGTGTGTGTGTGTGTGTGTGTGTAATATATATATATATATATATATATATATATATATATATATATATATATGTGTGTGTGTGTGTGTGTAATATATATATATATATATATATATATATATATATATATATATGTATATGTACAAAAATAATTATGTATGTGAATATCTCTCTCTCTCTCTCTCTCTCTCTCTCTCTCTCTCTCTCTCTCTCTCTCTGTTGAAACTTCCAGATATTCTATACTGCATTCCTTAGGTGATACACGCAGGTAATCACAAATAATGTATGAAACCTCATTTCCGGTTTGATTAGAATAAAGCAGACGTTATTCCCCTCTTACTTCAAAATACAATCCTCGAATTTCATGCAACATAACAATAAGCATCCTGATTTTCTTTCTTTTTATTGATAAAATATAATAAGTTCATGATAATTACATTGCTATCCTAAAATGTATTGTACAAAGCTTATACCTTATAAAGGCAAAAGTTACAAATACAGAGTTAAATAAATTTCTGAAAAATAGGTTTCACATTTATAACCGTATCGTTTCATCAGCACATATCTATTTACAAAAAACAAAAACAAATGACTGTCAATAAATTCACCAGACCCTGTTGTTGTGGTCTGCCTGGTGTTTGCCAGTCGAGGGTTCAGACTCGTTAGTGCCATTGGTGTCTGCAACCTCACCATCCTTGTGAGCTAAGTTTGGTAAGTTTGGTGAAGCCTATAGGTCCATCTGCTGAGTCATAAGCAACCAATGCCTGACCCTCCTTGGTCCTAGCTTGGGTGGAGAGGAGGCTTGGGCGCTGATCATATGTTTATATGGTCAGTCTCTAGGGCATTGTCCTGCTTACCTTATTGCCTTCTTTTATGTTTGGGTTCCCCCAGGTCCCTCCGTGTGAGGCACCTCGTATATCCACCAGAGAGTTGCTAATGCACTTTCCGGTGTATTTTGCATCTTCCAGTCTTAGATGGTCTGGGATGCATCGAGAGGGCAATGTCACTGTCCCTTGCCTCTGCCATTCATAAGTGGCATTTAAACCTTTAAATGTGTGCCCAAAAGGAAACTTCACTTATATACTTTTTCTGAGTCTCCTTTGAAATATAATTTTAGAAACTTCCAGACGTTTGAAATCATTTCAATTGTGCTAAAGGGAACGGCAAATGATGCTGCATGGATGACTTTCCTCATCTCCAGGGTCATGATTCAAACCCACGTAGTTCCTCGCAGTCTATATCATCTATTAAACAAGCAGTATGTTACCGCAGTGGTAATAATTGTTCGAAGCAACATGCGCCTATGATTTTAAATTGTAAATCTTCATTAAGTTCTTTATAAATTGTTTACACTTCATTACCTTTGAAATATTGTTAGTTACTATTGTGAAATGATGTTGAATCCGAAAGCTCAAGTAGAATAGAATAATGGAATAATCACAAGACTATTTTTTTTCAACGAATTTATTAATATTTTGATAACAATATTAAGAATTGCTTCACAGCCTCCCATCCGCCCAAAATTGAAAATATATCCAAGGACAAGATTATACAAAATAAATATGCCTTCTTTTGATTCAACTTT
>NW_027171674.1:62500-67500 GCF_036898095.1 Palaemon carinicauda
AACATTTCCCACAGATTTTATCTTCATTCTTAGACTTGCAATCTTTTTCAAAATGTCCATACCTCTGACATTGGTAGCAGTGATCACGTGGTACCTATCACGTATGTTATAGATACCCCATCGTAACGAAACTTTGTCCCCAGTATCATGGATAGCCCTCCGAACTTCAGGATCACATTTCAGCACATGGTAGGAGGTTCCCCCCCCCCCCCCCCCCCCCCCCCGAGGCATTTTTCTTTAGGACTACACTTATCTTATCTTATATATTTTGGATTTGGTCCAAGAAGCGATTTCTTTGAATCAAAGCATTTACTACATCATCTTCATCATTGTATACATTGCATATCATTATTTTGGGTTTTAGTTTTCCGATTTTTCTCGTTCTAGTGTCAGCCACCAATGTCTGAATTTTTTTGTTTGCCGCCTCTTCTCTGATCATATTGTTTGCAAAGTTTACAACAACATTTCCATTCGTAGTTGACCTCGTGTTAAGTATAGGAATGTCTCTAAGTACTTGTTCAACCTCAGATTTTCTTTCAGTAATTTTAGTTGTTGTATTTGTTGATTCAATTATCAACAGATATTTTTCCTTAGCTTTATCAGCAAATGTCGATTTCTCTGGTTTTGGGTCTATCAGTGTTTGAAGTGTTGCTTTCATTGATTCCATATTTATGGCAAGAATGTCGACTTTCTTAGTGAGGTCGTTGATGTGGGTGGAATTGTCTGCGCTAAAGTCCGCAAGTTTGTTTTCCAAGTCTTCTATTTTCGCATCTTGTTCGTTCAGGGCCAGATTACTCATGTTTACATCTTCCTTTAATTTTGATATTACTAAATTGTTTCATCTGGCATCACGTACGCAGTAAGGGCATAACCAATCTAGGTTATTCTGGTCAATCTCACTGATGGTTGTCACTATATGCACACATGTCTTATGGTAGAGTCTTTTGCATTCACATACTATCCATTTTTTCCGCTCTCCATCCGTTTCATTACATTTGAAGCAGATATAGTTAGGAGCAGACAGAGTGTACTGTTTCTTGTCACTTAGGTTTCTCCATAAGACTAACTAATATCTTTTCAATGATATTCTAAGCGAGAAACACAAAGCTAAAACATGACTCAGGGCATCAATAGCAGAGCTGCTCGACACAACACGTCCACACTCTATAGCACTGTCACTTACGTTTCGTTCGATCTTCTTTAAATAAAAAAAAAAAACAAAAAAAAAAAAAAAACATGAACTCCTACTGCGGAATTGTACTTCGATGTATTTTCTCAAAAATCTAGTGGATTTATCCTTGGGTCATATAAAACATGTCCACCAAATTTCGTTTGAATAGCTTCAATAGTTTTGGCGTAACGTCATTCACAAACAAATAACAAAATAATAAAATATATAGCATATTACCGCATAGAATATCACGTAATCATTTATTCATATTTTAGAATTACATGATTCACAACATGATATTTTGTAGTAGTCACAAAAATGTTTATTTGTTATAATAATAATCTAAAATATTTTTCTTTTCCTTGTCTCCTTTCCTCACCGGGCTATTTTCCCTGTTGGAGGCCCTTGGGCTTATAGCATCTTACTTTTTCAACTAGGGTTATAGCTTAGCAAGTAATATATATATATATATATATATATATATATATATATATATATATACATATATATTTGTATATATATATATATATATATATATATATATATATATATACATATATATATACTGTATATATATATATATATATATATATATATATATATATATATATATATATATATATATATATATACGTGTGTGTGTGTGGGTGTGATACCTTAATATGGTGAAATGGTTTGTGTATCGCCATGATCAGCAAAGCTGTACTAGTCAGAGCCACTCACACTAGGTCGGTTTGCTGTGAGTGATCATACGAAAATCTCCCACCATCACCTATCTATATATCTATCTATCTATCTATATCTATATATCTTATTAAATCGTAGCGTCTGCAAATCTCGTATTTCGCATTATTTTGCGCACCTTCTAGAAATTAACTTTATATTTATGCTGAAAAGTCTAGGTCTAGAAGAAATTGCATTTTTGGTACTTCATGAAAATCTCTCTCTCTCTCTCTCTCTCTCTCTCTCTCTCTCTCTCTCTCTCTCTCTCTCTCTCTCTGGTGTATTAAGACCATTTCTTTCCCAATGCAATGTATAATGTATTTGTAATTTGTATTCGAGTAAATATTCCAATATATGTCTGACAATTTTATAAAAATCTTATTATGTTATTTCAAAGAGACGTTATATATGTAGTTAATTGGGCAGTGTTGCCATTTGTCGTTTTAACAGGAGTTTGGCCAGGTTTCATCACCACGCTGGCCAACTGCCGATTGGTGATGGTGGGAGACTTGTCTAATCGCTTACATCAAACCAACCTAGTATGGGCGTCCCTGGCTATAACAGATTTGCTGATCCTGATACAAAAAAAACCTTCTAACCACGTTAATGAGAGAGAGAGAGAGAGAGAGAGAGAGAGAGAGAGAGAGAGAGAGAGAGAGAGAGTTGTAGTTTGAACCGATGACGGTTGATGGCGTTTCAATTTCAGCGGTCAATCTGTACTTATTTGATGAATGTGTGAATGCCCTGTTTTATTGTGATACCAATTATTATACATTACACGTTTAACTTGTAATAGGTTTTAAAAAGCTATATTAAGTGTAGGCCAACGTTTTAAGTGTGTGTGTGTGTGTGTGTGTGTGTGTGTGTGTGTAGGCCATTTCGAATTTCAAAGGCTGCCCGGCAAATCCTCTTTAAGTTTATAAACGTCATTTTTATTTGTTCAACTTAGATGTATTGAATGTGAACTTACAGCTATGTGGCACTGTACACTGTGATCAACTGAAGTAAGTTAGACCCATTTGTAAAAACTTGTTCAGACACACACACACATACAAATTTCAGGTTCAAACCGGGTGTTGAACCCCTTTCATTCATATGTGAGACTCATTATTCCTCTTAACTTATAAATGTTAAGTATAAACGTTACACCTATTCAAGTACACAGTTATTGAAAGTGACATTATCATTAATTGATTTATTTATTATTATTATTATTATTATTATTATTATTATTATTATTATTATTATTATTATAAATTGATTAAATCCATAGGGGATTCATTGGCTAGATACATCAAAGGATAGCCAGTTCCTTGTGATGCGCAGTGCCTATCTAACTAATGTCCTACGCCTATCGATGCAAAGGGCCTCGGTTAGATTTCGCCAGCCGTCTCTATCTTGAGCTTTTAAATCAATGCTTACCCGTTCCTCATCTACTTCATGCTTAAAAGTCCTCAGTCATGTAGGCCTGGGTCTTCCAACTCTTCTAGTGCTTTGTGTGAAGTATTGCAATTTCATTATAAAGACCATGCAAATATAACAACAACTATACCACTACTTTTCTAAAGCCACAACTGATATTTTCTTGTCATCAAAGATGCTGACATTTTCCAGAAAGATAAACTGTGTATGGGAGTGCTTCTACCGATTTTTTAAGCTTAAAAGAGTGGGATATTTCCCTTCGATATCTTTTCCCAAAAATCTTTTGTTATTCTCTATTTTTCCTTTTGATTTTTAGTAACACCCACTTCTTATTTTCACAGGAAGTGTCTGCTTATATATATTTATGCAGTTCATACGCTTCCCACCTTTACATCTTTTTTTATGGTTGCAATGACTTGCATTATTTATTTTCACCAGTTTTGTCTGGTGGTTTGCATAGAAAGTAGACTGGAAGTCTCTTAAATTTGTTTAGTTTGTGCGTGTGAACATCAGTCACCCGAGTTGTGGCCTACCAATGTGCATTGTAAAGACTGTCAATGACTACACCACTTTTAAGGACGTCTGTGATTCAAATGACTAAAACTCTACGCTTCCGTGTCCTTCTTTCTCAGAGAAGGATCGAGAGATAGAGCAGGTTGCAGGTTGTTGTCAGGTATTATATGAGCCTTTTCTTTTGCCTGGTGATGGTATATGTTACCTACTCGGTGTACCCTATAAGGGTTGACAGGCATTAAAATTTCAAATGATATCATCCCTTTAATATATTGTTTGCCAACACCAATCTGGAGCGCTCAAGTCCACCCCTGGAAGTCAATAATATTTTAGATGTAAGCTTCTTGCATTATGGTCCCATGAGTATTTTTATTGGGATTATGGAGACAATCTTTTCACTGCATGTTTCGAATAACTTTGTTTGGAGATAACAATTTGAGAAGTTCACCGAAAAGCAAAGAATTTAGACGTAGTTTTTTGGTGGGACTAGCAGTTATTATGTTCCACCTATAGATTGAATTATTCCTTAGCAAACAAAGTATCTTAGTTTTAATCCCTCTTGATATTGATTGTATTTCAGGGCAATTTTTTTTTTTAGGTGCAGCATTTCAATTCTGTTGGACTTATCACGGGAGGAAATAGCTAGGTCGTGAGTCATGGATCAGTGGTATATATAAAAGTGTTACAGACATGTTTTTGTGATGCTTGAAATTTGATACTATTTGAAATAGATCTTATTTTGCTTTGAAAAAAAAACTCTTAATTTTCGGGAAACTGATCATTAGTTTATGCATACGTTTAGTACAACGTAGAGTCTCACGATAGTTGAGATTGAGTTTGCTCTTCGACTACCGCTTCCACTTCAATCCGAATGTAAATAGGTACTAGATTTCTTGTGCTTGCATTAGGAAAAGCTGGAAATGGGTTACCCTCATCTCATTATAGACAAAAGAGGTAGAAATGTTAGCGCAAGTGAGAGGATGCAGCAGTGGAAATTTTTTTTTTTCTTTTTTTTTTCTGGACAAGTGTAAAGAATGGAGGACGATGGGTTGATGAAAATAATATATAATTTGGAAAAGAATAATTAGAAAACCCGGCAAAGATTGAATGTAAATAAAGGTGAATAAAGCAAGAAAACCAAGTAAAGATGGAGTGAGAGTGAGAGTGCAAA
>NW_027171674.1:72500-102500 GCF_036898095.1 Palaemon carinicauda
TTACCTTGTTAAATATATTAGAATATTTTTATATAATTGTCAGTATATTCGCTCTAGTTTTGGGGAAGAAACAAACCTTTCTTATAACTTACAAAGATGAAAAATATGATTTCGTTATTTATTTTATCATCGGATTTTCCTTACGTACGAAGTGTTAGCCTCTGTCGTTTAGTTTGGTGGTTCGTTTGTAGTTTAAACGTCGTTGACCATTTCAGTTTTTCCTCGTTCGATTCCAGTGTTCTGATAAAATATTGATCAAGATATCGATAGTAGCCTGTAGCGAGTTCAACCTTTCCGAATGAAGGAAGTGGGTCGTTCAAATCTTGAATTCCGGCCAAACTGAGCAGTGATGAAGTACATGGTCTAAGAAGAGAGGCATTACAAGTACGAATTCCAGATATTTAGACAACGCATAAAAAAAAAAAAATGAATCTTGAATATTCAATCGTAGGTTGAAGCAATGCTAATGTCCAGACGACCTTGGTTCAAGGTCACCAGCGATCATCTTCATGTAATATTGTATCAAGGTCAGACTGGTCTTTGGCGGCACAATCATTTGAATTATAACTAGGCAGGGGACTTATATATACTTGCTTCATAAATTTTTTTCCCACAAGTTCAGTAAAACTGGGTTAGGAGTAGAATTTTTATGCAGACTAATACAGTTACCAGTATGGTATACCATGTGAGAGCGATGCTATTCCTTCTTACGGTGATACAAAAACTCAAACAAGATTCAGTGAATAATTATTCAAAAATCAGTGTACGAAAGTGGGTGGAGTTTAACTGTTGAATGGAAGAATTTATTCATCGAAACGTAACAACTTTCGAAAAATTTTGTCTTTAATGTAGCTTAAACGGCAAGAGTCTTTTTTCATTGCATTTTAGTAAGTTTTATTTTTTTATTTTTGTATGAAATTTTTCCCTGCCTATTTGCTTTTTTACAATGCGTTTTTAATGTTTCTTCCGTATTTTATTTTTCTCAGGTCTCTCATAGCTTTACAACAGATATTTATACACCCAAAGTGTGTATTAGTTTTTCACATGTCCACATTTCTAAAAATATTTTTAGTTACATTTTGCGATGATAGATACGATGATGGGCAGCGAAAATGAGTTTCATCACGCCCACATATTATTATTATTATTATTATTATTATTATTATTATTATTATTATTATTATTATTATTATTACTTGTTAAGCTACAACCCTATTTAGAAGAGCAGGATACTATTAGCCCAGCGGCTCCAACAGGGAAAATAGCCCAATGAGGAAAGGAAACAAGTAAAAATAAAGTATTTTAAGAACAGTAACAATATTAAAATAAATGTTTCCTATATAAACTATAAAACCTTTAACAAAACAATAGGAAGAGAAATAAGATAAAATAGTGTGCCCGGGTGTACCCTCAAGCAAGAGAACTCTAACTCATGACAAGTTAGACTGAGATGCCTTGAACTGTGCAAGAAAGGTAGCAAGGACAAATTATGTTGTAGCAAACACCCTGGCACCTAGACAGATGGACAACCTCCTTTTAAGCACTAATATACAAGGTCTTTGGAGCATGTTTCACCTCATAGCAGGGATTACAATGACAACGTAAGCATTAGAGATCCACTGACGAACGTACAGAGTAAATTCTATAGTCATTTGACTTTTTCAGTTGATAATAATAATAATAATAATAATAATAATAATAATAATAATAATAATAATAATAATAATAATAATAATAATAATAATGATAATAATAATAATAGTGATGGTTTGTTTCAAACAGACTAAGTTGACTGCAAAAATCCCACAGATATCTTTTCGAAGAACAGAAAGTGATCTTTAGTTCACAGTGTCATCATTTTATCCCCCCCCCCAAAAAAAAAAAAAACTTACGGTAGCACATTCAATGTCATTGCCAGACATTCATTTCTTATACGGACTATTTTTATATATGTACCATGTTTCTCATATACTTTTTTAAGTTTTAGTTGACAATGACTACGTCCTTCATCATAAACTATGATTCAATTTAAAAAAAAAAATTAATACTCCATATATAATTATTTCCCTTTGCAATTGTTTTCAAGTCCTTAGAAAATTTGTCTTTATACTCATTTAGATCTTGACAAATTCTCCTGTGACGTGCATATTTCCCTCTTCTTCTTTACAGACTTGTACAGTAAGTTGTTTGATTAGTTGTTTTTTCTCTATTGTGCAAATCATGAGAAAGTTGTGTTATGATAACTTTACCTGTACCCTCATGAATTTGTTTTTTTTTTCTTTATTTCACCTTGTTAAGTATTTCATAGCCAATATTTATTTTCAAGTTCTTTAGATTTTTTTTTTTTTTCAGAAAATGAAGACTGCGTCTCTTGGATTTTTGCTCAGTCGTCTTAGTTTATTTGAAATCAAGTCTATTATTATTATTATTATTATTATTATTATTGTTATTATTATTATTATTATTATTATTATTGTTGTTATTATTATCATCATCCTTATTATTATTATTATTATTATTATTATTATTATTATTATCATTTATCATGCAGTGAGAAAGTTAGAGGACTATAGGATTTACTTTGTACGTCAATGGGTCTCTTACGCTTACGTTGTCTTTTCAATCCATCCTATGTAGTCAATGTGATTTTGGCCAAACTTGCTACAAAGGAGGTAATGCATTATAGTGCATAGAAGGAGATTGTCCATCTGTCTAGGCGCCAGTGTGCTTTTGACAATATAATTTGTCCTTGCTACCTTTCTTGCACAGTTCAAGTGATCTCAGTCTAACTTATCATGCATATATGGGCATGAGAAGAGACCCTCATTTTCGCTTCCCATCATCATCATATATGACAAACTACCCTTGTCATCGCTATTATCCCTAAACGGTCTGAGGAACTCCTGCTCAATTTGATGCAGATGTAGACCAACATACATATATGTTGAAAATGGAGGTAATTTTTCTTTATGCTTATCCTTTTATGTTTGTCGTACTTTGTCTTCACAACTCATCCTGGCTGAAGGGACAAACTAGGTAAAAAGGTAGACCATCATGTATAGATTTGCATGAAGCAAGGTTATTCATTTGCCTCATTGACTGCTTATGCATGGTGGAAGGTGTTTCCTTCAAATTTAGAATAATGGTAGACCATCATAGATAAGTTTATGTGGAGGGAAATTGTGCGTCTTTGTGGTCCAGAGTTTGTTTTATTTACACTTCTCACTGCAGCTACTCCCCCACACACAAAAAGGGATTTCATTATAACAGAATACAATGGTAGATTACTATGCATTAATGATTAAGAAACCATTATTGGAAGACTTTCTTTGGCCATCGTCCATAAGTTACATTATATATATATACATACATTATATATATATATATATATATATATATATATATATCTATATATATAAATATATAAATATATATATATATATATATATATATATATATATATATATATATATATGTATATATATATATATATATATATATATATATATTTATATATATATATTTATGTATATATATATGTATATATATATATATATATATATATATATATATATATATATATATACGCATACATACATACATATATATATTTATATATATATATATATACATGATAAATTTTGCACATTTAGACGTGTTTTTCATATTCAAATAAGCCCTATAATTTTGATACATTAATGTCTGGATTTTCTTGACGACCTCGGGATCAGAGCCCCAGGGAAATCACACACCGACTCCCGGCTGGTCAGAAGCTCTTGTATTTGTGTTATTTTGTCTGGGGCTCTGATCCCGAGGTCGTTAAGAGAATCCAGACATTAATGTATGAAAAATATCTGGCTCATTTGAATATATATTAGCACCTTCAGTGTCTTTGTCTTCAGAATTTGGAGAATTCGACTTGCTCTAGAATTCTTAAAGACAAATCCTCCGACATTTTATCATAAGTACGTTTAGGGGTCCTTTATTAGGTCATGCTTGGATGTCAAAGATAAAAAAGGAAATTCACCGCTGGATTAACGTTTGAGGTCAACGAAATAGAGGCTTTATATTCGGTGCCAATAAACCTAAGGTTCCATGAAGGTCAAAGTTATACTAGGAGGCCAAAAGGTCAAACACAAATTTAACCTTGCACTATACTGTAAACTTCCTATTTGACTTGTATACTTCACCAAAGTAGCTTTGGTGTAGAGGGAGGTCAAAATCAAATTTATACTAAAGAGTAAAGGAAACTTCAGCTTATCCCATGCCGTGACCAGTTGTGTAAAACTTAATTTGTTACTAATTCCTACACAGTTGAAGTAACCCAGTCAGACTGGTTCATATGTATACAATTATTTATAAATATACATGCAGGTAGTTCGCTAATGTACCAGTTCGTGGGTATATCTCTTCTATTGACCTTTTCATCATAACCTCTCCATTATTCGAGTGATTTCATATTCACCCTTGGTATAAAGATGCACCACCATCATGTAGGAAGATGTGTCTGCCAATTCTCAGTGGAAGGTCACTTGCCATGTTATTGAAGCTCCTGCTAAACAGTTGAAGGATTGTAAGGCAAACAGGCATTAACGGTAGAAATGAGTGAATGCCACTCGTTTGTCTGTGTGTCAGTATGAGTAATGATAAAAATTTTATTCAAGACCACTTTAGCACGACGGTATTAAATTTGTAAGATATATATTTTCCACTTTATATATCATCCAAGTGATTATTCACTTTACCTAAATTAGAAATTTTATCCAATTTTTTTTTTATCTTTTATTATGAAAATACAATTACATCTTAGCAATTTACATTATATACGTAATTATTCTTTACAAAATACTGATATGAACTACATTGTTTTACATAGTTATAAATTAGCTCAATACAAAATATATCAATTAATAAATATATATGCAATACATTTTATTGTACAAACGTTCTTAACTTATAATCATATTAAATATTTAAGTAATTATCATAAATGTACTTTTTTGTAAATATCTTATTTAATTCTTTTTTAAAAGTATTCCTTATTAAATTTTTTGTTTTTAACATTCTATTTCTTATGAATATAAGTAAATTTGGGTCATCCGTTAACAGTCCTATAGATCGCCCATACCACACTCCTGCTAAAAAATCAGATATCAAAACCATTGCAGTATTTTCATCCTTATTTGACACAGTTTCAAAGTCTAATTTCAAAATCTTAAGCAAACTGTTTGTCTTGATCTTACAACAATTTTTCAAAAGTGTCTCAAACCAGTATATTATTTGCTTTAGTGATGGACAGAAATAAATAAAATGCATATTATTTTCTACAGCACCACAAAATAGACATTTATTTTCATTTGTTAAATTCATGATGTACAACCTATCATTTGTGTTTAGTATTTCATGTGTATACCTATAAAGTATTTCCCTGCTGTTCTTATCAATATACTTGTTGTTTACATGTTTCCAAATCAAAGTCCAATTGAAAAGGGGATACAGTAGCTCTATCTTGGGTTTGTAATCTTCACAATTCATAAGCAACCAATAAGTTTCTTTATTTGACACATTTGGATAATTCTTTAAGCGATAGACTTTTCTATGAATATCAATCATCATGCTATAATATACAGGGATAAAAATTGTGCAATCTTTATATTCAATTTTGGTTTCAATTAGAAAAGTTGCCCGAATTTTACAGAAAAAATACAGCATTTCATAACCAAAACATCTATTTATACAATTTTTCAGAAATGTGTGGAACATTATGGCTTTTGATTTGCACAAAATATTAAATATTCCAACTCCCCCTTTTAATTTATCTAAAAACATAGTTTTTCTTGTAATTGGTTCATAACTGCTATTCCACATATATTTATACAAACATCTCTGAATTCTTTGAGCACATGTATTTGGTATTGGATAAACATGTGATATATACCATGTTTTTGATAAAATCTTACAATTAATTACAATAGACTTTTGAAATATTGTCAGTCTCCTATTCTGAAAAATACCAACCATCTTGGTAATCTTATCTTCCAAAGAAGACCAGTTCAACTCAACACTTTTCTGATAATTATTAGTATGGTAAACTCCTAATACTTTACATGAATCCTGAAGAATCTGGTAGCCATTAATTGGCCATACCGTTCGGTTTTTCCAACATCCTATACCTAAAATTGAAGTCTTTCTTTTATTCAAAATGGCACCAGACGCTTTTTCATATTCGTTGATTACATTTATACATTCTAAAAGACCTTCGTCACGAGTTACAATAATAACAGAATCATCAGCATAACCAAAAACAGATACATTCAGTTGATTTGGTAATTTTAAGGAAGACTCTGAAAGTTGTCTTTTTATCATTCTGTAGAAAGGTTCTTGATACACAACAAATAACATCATGGATAATGGACATCCCTGCCTCACAGATTTTCTAATCAAAAATGGATTAGAGAGGTTGCCGTTTATGCTTACAACACTTTCAGCATCTTCATATAACATTTGTATCAACTGGATAAAACTACTGTCAAAACCAAATTTCTCTAATAGTGCAAATAAGAGTTCATGATCTACACGATCAAAAGCTTTCGACCAGTCTAAGTTTATCAAAGCTGCCTCCTTGTTATTTTCATTTGTGTAAACCATAATATCCCTCATTAAAACGTTTAAATTGATTATTGACCTGTTTTCAAGACAGCTGAACTGTTCAGAGGATATAATTAAATTTAATACATTTTTAAATCTGTTAGTTATTATTTTAGCTATGACTTTAAAATCTACATTTAGCATTGTTATTGGTCTCCAATTAATAATATGATCAAAGTCTCCTCCTTTCGGCGTGAGAGTAATGATTCCTTTATTTAGTTTTACAGCGGTCTTATTCTTAAACACAAATTTCATTAGGCTTACAAAATCTTGCTTGATATCTTTCCAAAATGTCTTATAAAATTCTACGGGGAGACCGTCTATTCCTGGACTTTTCCCATTTTTCATCCCACGAATGGCTGCAAATACTTCAGACTCTGTCACATCTGCTGTTAATATATCATTTTCACTTCTGTCTATAACATTATTGATTAAATTGAGAAACATCTGTTGACTATGTTTATTACATTTTTCTTTTTTAAAGAGGTTTTCAAAATAGTCTCTTACATGCAAAATAATTGCATCGGGATTAACAATTTCGCTACCATCTTCTCTCCTAATCTTATTCAGAAAGGTTTTACTATTTTTTTCCTTCCCTAGTAGATAGGCTGACACTTGTTCTCCTTTTAATTTATCATCAACTTTGGCTCTTATTTTTATCCCTTCACATATTTCATCTTGAATACTATTTATTCTTAATTTTAATGAATTCACTAATGACATTTTCTCAGCATTCAAGGTCGATTTTCTAATTTCCTCTTTTAACTGATAATTCAGTAAATTAAGTAGTCCGTATCTCTCCCGATTAATGTGCTTTGAACAACTTAAAAAAAAGGATTTTAGTTGTTCTTTTGCAAAGTCCCACCAACATTTAATATTTTTAAATTTGCCTTTCTTATTTCTAATCTCAGACCAAGCCATCATGAAATTTTCTTTAACTAAATCGTTATTCAAAATATTACAATTGAGTTTCCAATACCCTTTACCTAATGACATAACATTCTCCAATTTTATTGTTAGTTTGATTATGGAATGGTCAGACCAGCTCACAGGTATATTTCGAATATCACTTACGTGATTTTGCAAATCTCTTACATAAAATCTATCTAACCTTGAACCATAGTTTTCCCTAATATATGTATACTCTACATGATGGTTTAGGAGAAACCAAGCGTCTTTCAATTTCAAATTATTTTTAAGGCACACAAGAGATTTAGATAAAAGGCAACTATCTGAATTTGAACAATCCCTCATACTAGTAATGGAGTTCCAATCTCCACCTAAAATAATGTTACTTATATTATTTCGCAAGAAATACATAATATCTTTACAAAAGAGCTGTTCTCTTTCTTTCTTTTTGCTACTTCCAGCTGGGGCATAGACATTCAGTAGCTGAATGTGAACATTTGAACAGACACAATTAACACTCAATAAATGACCATTTATATCATTTTCTAACTTCAGGACATCCACATTTGATGATTTACGTATAAAGATAGCAAGTCCCCCTTTATGATATTGTGTATAATTTATCAATATCTTACAAAATTTTTCTATGTACTCTAGTTTCCCTTCAGTTTTTATATTGTGTTCTTGAATAAAAATTATATCTAGTTTGTATAAAAACATTAAACTTATCAATTTGATTTGCTTATTTATACAATTAAGTCCATTGGCATTAACTGTCGCTATATTTAATGTGGATGAAATGAATTTGATAGAAATTAAAGATAAATTCTTTTATACACTAAAATTAACATGGTTTATGCTTCTTTGGACATTTTTCTGTTTCGTTATCTGATGTTGAACTTCTATGATCCACATCCATGCTCTGGGTCTGGTCCTTTTTTAAAGTTATCTTCAGCTTATTGGCTCCATCTGGTTCCGTATACCAGTTTCCTGTTCCTTTGTCGGTGATACCACGATGCTCCTCCTGAGGAATCGATTCTCTGGGCCGCACGCTCGTGTCTTCATGGTGGCTAAGTTTGTTTCCACTAACTATATTTTCATTTTCTGTCAATTCGTCACTTTCCATCGTCACCTGGTGAACTTCCGCCTGGATTGTTGCAGTTTTCATTTCACTGGTTCCTATTTCCTGTGATAATCCATGTTTCTCGGGTTCGTCAATTATTTCCTGGTCAATTTCAGCCAAGGAGTTTTCATCATCTTCATTTTCTGATCCGCTCTCGAGAGGTTCTTTCCTTAAGTAATCAAAACTTATTTCTGTTTCGACATTCTCTTCTTCCAGAACTGCCTCAGACTGAATAATAGTTTCTCTATCCAAAGTGTCGTCTTTGCCAGATACCGTTGTCGTAGATACCGTTGTCCTCTTCTGGTCAGGAACCATGTCAGGGAAATCTTCCTCGTTAAACCTAGGTCTCGTACTTTCTAATGGACAATCTTTCACCTCATGCCCAACCTCTTTGCACCTAAAACATGTTCGTTGCTGTCCATTATACAACACAGTTAGTGTGTACCCCATTACTGTGATAGATGAGGGAACGTTTTCTTTTAATCTCATTTTCGCTGTCCGTACTCCTGACAAGTAACCTTTTAATGGCCCTTCAACATACCTGTTACGTCGTATTCCTTCTACTTTTCCATACTTTGATAATACTGAATTTAACACTTCATCTAAAAGTTCAAATGTAGCATTCCTTATAGACACATATGTAACAGAGGAACTTAAATTTACAATTTTTACCTGTCCACATTTCGCAGAGTTTATTTCTTTGTCTTCGAACTGTTTCATAATGTCAGGAAACACTTCCGGTGTCACTTTAACGATAACTCTATTCCTATTCATCATTTGCACGCCTATTATAGTACCAGGATTCAATTTCATGCACGAAAATAACATATCGCTAACAATTTCCATAGATGGGTAAGCAGAAAACTGCAACCCAAAAGAGTCTTTTCTCTTGAATGCCGTCGAACGATACTTCATTTTGCCGAAATTAGTAACAAAATTTCTCAAAAGATGGCACCACCGTCGCTCAAAAACGCGTAGAGGTTTCCCCCCTAGGGATGGCTAGGGGGTACCTTAAACACTAGCACGCCTGTGTGAAACCTTGCACTATATTTTGTCTATGGGAGATAATTCTCTCACTGTCTATATATACCACAAATCACTGCATGTTCATAAACCTCTCACCTCATTTCCATTCAGTTAACAACTCAGATTCCAAAGAAAATCGGCGAAAACTTAAGGTGTAGCTCCGACAACACTTTGTTTACTTCGCTCTTCTTCTTCTCATCTTCTAGATCAAAGGTGGCCAACCTATTGCGCATGCGCCAACAGTGGCGCATTACACGATTACAAGTGGCGCACTATACCCCAGAGATAATAAAAAACAAAAACATGCCGGCTTATGAAAAAAAAAAAATCTAATAATAATACTGATTTCTAGAAAAGAAATACAAAAAGAATTTAAGGGGACAGTGCTATGTTCTGCATTTCTTTTTTTAATTATTCAAAATACACCCTTTCTATATATTTTTTAGAGTTTGGACATATAAAACACCTTCGTCATATACAAGATTCAAATCATTTGATCAAAAATGTTTTGATTTGTAAGCAAAAATCCCAATTAAAAAAAAAATAGTAAATTTTTCTCCACTAATATTACTCCAATTGTATTGAAAATCATACCATCAAAACTTCGTCATAAACCGAATAATATATATATATATATATATATATATATATATATATATATATATATATATATATATATATATATATATATATATATATATATATAATGAGTATATGTATAACCGCCAAATATGTCCAAATCACCATAATTAAGGATTAAAAGGGGGTCAAAGTTTGTGTGGCGCATGTGAATTAGAAGTGAAAAAAATTGGTGCATGGGAAACAAAAGGTTGGCCACCCCTGTTCTAGATCAATCCGTAAGGATTGAAAAGATTACGGTGAGGAGTAGGGGAGGTAAGGTGGGATAAGAAGGGAAACGAGTCAGAAGCTTCTAGAAGGATGTGGAGGGCAAGAGATTCAGGGAAGAGAGGACACTGCATGATGATGTGTGCGTGAGCCAGGGTTTAAACTCGAAACATGTGTCATGTGGCACTGGCTATTACCGTAAATGTTGCTGCTTTTTACCTCAAATTACCTTAATAGTTTTTCCAATTTCATTAAATTCTAAGTTAGTAAGACGGAAATTTCCTTGATATTACCTTGAAACCACTAAAATTTACCTCAAATGAAGGTAATTGCCTTAAACAAATTTAAACCCTGGTGTGAGCAGCCATGGCGGTAGACGACAACGGTTATAGAGGGAGAGAGAGAGAGAAAGAGGAGTCAGGAGACTGAAGAGTTGTGCATTAGTGCCCAGTCGAGCGAAACGATACCAGATGGAATAGTTGAAAATGTAAGGGGTTGTAATATAGGAATGGGGAAGTGTAGCGTAGGGAAAGCTATAGGGACAATAAAGGAATGTAACTAAAGGAAAAATTTACGAAAGAAGAGTGAAGAGGAGCAAACGGGTGTCATGCAATAAAGCGGTGTGAGAGGAGAATTTTAAGTGCAGGACGTAGAGGCGAAGGCGAACGACAGACAAAGCGGAAGCAATGAATGGGAGGGAGGGAGTACGGTGTCCGGGGAGGGAGGGAGGGAGGCAGGGATTTGAGAGGGGGAGGGGTGGTGACAGCATTCTGCCCTAACTTACATAATAATATATTAGACATTAATATATTTGTTAACTCAAAAGGAGCGTAGTGGTATTAGAGGTGTGAAAGGGGATATTTTATGATGAAAGAAAGTTGTTGTTTATTTAGCTTAAGCACGAGAGAAGCTGAAGGAAATTAGCAATTTAGATTGAGAGAAAGGATACTTCACACTTCCTCAGTTAATTGGGTTTGCGTAAAGAAGGATAGGGCTCCGTGTGGGATAGGATAGGGAAATGGATAGCCAGGGATAAGGAATTTCTGTAGAGTGTGCTTGTGTTATCTGAGTGGAGGGGTGAGGTATGTGTGCTGTATGGGACAGGAGGGATAGGCGGCATAGGCTATCCTTACTGGATAGAGAAGGATAGGTTTTGCAGTAGGCTGTTGATTGTGAACCTGATATGTCACATCAGCGAGATAATAATGAGATGATAATGTGAACGTGATAGCTTACATCAGAGAGATGATAATGTGAAAGAGATTGGTTATATCAGAGATATTATTATTATTATTATTATTACTTCCTAAGCTACAACCCTAGTTGAAAAAGCAGGATGCTATAAGCCCAGAGGCCCCAACAGGGAAATTAGCCCAGTGAGGAAAGGAAAAAAGGAAAACTAAAATATCTTAAGAACAGTAACATTAAAATAGATATTTCCTATATAAACTATAAAAACTTTAACAAAACAAGAGGAAGACAAATATGATAGAATGGTGTGCCCGAGTGTACCCTCAAGCAAGAGATTGGTTATATCAGAAAGATAATAATTAGAAAGAGATTTGTCATATCAGCGTAATAATAATATGAAAAAGATGGATTATATAATGAAATTATGCTAGTTGAGAATAACATTTTCCCTGCTAATGAAAGTAATAAGTTTGTGTGGGATATCGGGCAGTGAAATGAGGAGATCCCTTTGGCTATGAAAAATCTTGAGTTTGCGTGAATAATTGAATGAACAATTTGACTAGAGAATGCGGAAGAGAGAAATGGAAGGCATAATGAGGATAAGGGGAATATATATAAGATAAAGAAGGGATAGGGAAAGGGTAGTAGGTTAAGAACAGAAGCACCCAAGCAGGCATAAAAGTTAGTGAAAAGTTAGGAGCAAAGGCCTTAGATTCGCGTCTAGGCCTATGTTAGTGTAAGTGTGATTAACAGTTGTGCCGATAGACTTAATCATAAGGTAAAGTTGTAGATTGTGCAGGAGAATAAAGGAAAAGTTGTTAATAAATTATAAAAGAGCGGGATGGATGGATTTCAAGTGTATTAACGTTATGGTTTATCTGTGTAGCCTACAGCTGTAGTACAGTGTCTTTGTCTCTGTATTTGAATTGTCTCTTTATGTAACCTACTATATTTTGTGTTTTCAGCTTTTTTGCTCTGTTTGGTGAACTTCAAATCCTTGCTGATAATAATACAGACAGAGAGAGAGAGAGAGAGAGAGAGAGAGAGAGAGAGAGAGAGAGAGAGAGATCCCAATTTTTATGATTTTATGATTTTTATGATTTTGTCCAAACCGCCTCCCATCCTTCCCCAAACTCTATATTGAGAGAGAGAGAGAGAGAGAGAGAGAGCTATCAGTTTTTATGTTCCCTAAGTCTTGAAAATGATGCATCAAAATATTGAAGCTTATTCTCTCTCTCTCTCTCTCTCTCTCTCTCTCTCTCTCTCTCTCTCTCTCTCTCTCTCTCTCTCTCTCTACAACTCTAGTTGGAAAACCAGGAAGCTATAAGCTCAAAAAACCGACAGGGAAAAATAGCCCAATGAAATGAATAAACTACAAGAGAGGTGATATTCAAAATATATTATCGGTAACAGCATTAAAATAGATCTTTCATAAATAAACTATGATCTTATAAACTATGAACTTATAAACTTATGTCCGCCTGTTCAACATACAAACATTCTCTGCAAGTTTGAACTTTCGAAGTTCCACCGAATTCGCTGCACAGTTACAAAGATCATTTTACTACCGTACAAAACATGGAGATATATTATATTCGGTATCACATTAAAATGTGTCATTTACAGACTCAACAAATAAGTAAAACTTGACCGCCAAAATTGACACGCCATCAACCGTCATCGGTTCAAATATTGTCAAATCGTTCCATGGAGTCCAATGAGCCGAAGTTAGCGAGTTATCTCTCCTTCTCCTCACTCACACACATTCAAAACATAAAGTCGACGAATTTGCTTGATTATGGAATAAGATTTCCATACAGGGTTTATCTCTATTACTAATTTCATCTCAATTGTGATAGAATAAGCAATAAAAATATAGTATTGGACTATAAACACTAAAGCTGAAACTAGAGATTCATTCAGTGGAAAGCCAGTATGCCTTCGCCACGCTAAGCAGTAGTCTTATTTTGCTCTTAACTCCAAAGCAAAATTGTACTTCGATGTATATTCTTCAAAATCTAATGGATTTATCCTTGGGTCACATGCCCCACAGGTCCACCAAGTTTCGTTTGAATAGCTTCAATAGTTTTGGCATTACGTTATTCACAAACAAATAACAAATTGATACAATATATAGCATATTCTCACATAGAATATCACGTGATCACATTCATTTATTCATATTTTAGAATTACATAATTCACAACATGATATTTCGTAGTAGTCGCAAAAGATGTTTATTTGTTATAATAATAGTTTAACATTTGGTTCATTATATATATATATATATATATATATATATATATATATATATATATATATATATATATAGAAGCAGTAAATGCGAATAAATATAATATAACAATAGAGAAAAAGTTGGAGGGACCAAATATAGTCTAGGAAATTGGCGGGAAGTTGCATGGCCATCCGTCTGTGGTAACGGTTGATGGCGTTTCAATTTCAGTGGTCAATCTGTACTTATTTGTCGAACGTGTGACTATCCTGTTTTATTGTGATACCAATTATGATACATTACATATTTTGCATAATTTTGGATTTGTTATGTATAACTTGTAATAGGTTTTAAAAGAGATATTAAGTGTAGGCCAACTTCTCGGTGTATGTGTGTGTGTGTGTGTGTGTGTGTGTGTGTGTGTGTGTGTGTAGGCCATTTCGAATTTCTAAGGCTGTCCGGCAAATCCTCCGATTTTAAAATGTCATTTTTATTTGTTCAACGTAGATGTATTGATTGAGAACTTTTATCTATGTGGCCCTGTTCATTACGCTCACCTGAACGAATTTATTTGAACAGGAAAGGGAAACCTAATGAATATGTAGGTTAGACCTATTTGTACACACACACACACATACACACAATTTCAGGTTCAAACAGGGTGTTGAACACCTCCCATTCATATGTGACTCATTATTTATCTTAACTAAGAAATTTGCAGTCCTTGGAGTGACATTATAATCAAGTAACTAATTATTATTATTATTATTATTATTATTATTATTATTATTATTATTCTAAATGAAAAAATCCCAATTGATTTCGTAAATTCGGTTCGATTTTGTCTCAGAATAACCTGTTATTTCCAAAGAACTGGGACTGTGGGACCCTCTGTTCTTCCTCGGATTTGACCGATATTCTCACACTATTTCGGTCAATGAAATGAGTGATTTTCCTCTGAATTGAGCGATAGTTTCATATTGTTTCGTCCCTTGGAATAAATTTGAGGTTTTTAGGCGCCAAGTTGCAGGATATGGTAATTGGCCATTAGTGGATATATATATATATATATATATATATATATATATATATATATATATATATATATATATATATATATATATATATATACATATATGTGTGTGTGTGTGTGTGTGTGTGTAGAAAATAGCTACAGCAACAACAACAAATGCAGTTCACTGCAGGACTAATATTTGGCCAATTTTTATAGTATAAAAGTTGTCTACTTTTTGAGGAGAATTTTGGTATAAATTTTTTCTCTGATGAACATAAGTGTTTTTAAAGTTGATTTATGAAATATCTGCTTGGATGTTGTTACTGGTTTCTTCTTTTTTTTTTCAAAGGACACTCCAAAATCAAACCATTGTTCTCTACTCTTGGGTAGTGTCATAGCCTCTGTACCATGGTCTTCCACTGTCTTGGGTTAGAGTTCTCTTGCTTGAGGGTACACTTGGGCACACCATTCTATCTAATTTTTCTTCCTCTTGTTTTATTGAAGTTTTTATTGTTTATATAGAAAATATTTATTTTAATGTTGTTACTATTCTTAAAATATTTTATTTTTTTCTTATTTCCTTTCCTCACAGGGCTATTTTCCCTGTTTGGGCCCCTGGGCTTATAGCGGCCTGCTTTTCCAACTAGGGTTGTAGCTTAGCATATAATAATAATAATAATAATAATATCGACAACAAATGCAGCCGTTTCTAATCCACTATAGGACAAAGACCTCAGACATGTCCTTATTCATATGTTGGGTTTGGCCAGTTTTCATCACCCGCTGGCCAGTGCGGATTAGTGATTATAAATAATTCAGGAATTACCTTCTATGGTATTCGTTACTGACAGAAGTTGGAATTTTGTTAATATGAAGATGAAGTCAAAGCCAATTGACGGGAAGTAAAGGAGGGAAATTTCGGTTTATGGCGATTTTGAAATCGACAACATTTAATAATATAAAGCCAGAAGTAGTTGAAATGTTTCTAAGCTTAAACCTTTTATCATTCTATTTACGAACTTCAAATGCAGAATAAACAAGCAATAATAACGAGGAACATTTAGATAAATGTAAGAAAAACTTTGCAAATCATCTTAACGGTGTGGGCTGGAGTACTGCAGGTTGCAGAACATAGGCCTAGTTAGTGGTGTTTGAGTGAACAATAACTTATTTTGTTCCTATAGTCTATCTGTTCCATTTAATATGACGGAAAAGTCAAATTGCAATATGTTATAGATTACAGTAATTGAAATTCGCGAAAATGTAAATTACACAACATTTTAGTGTGTATCCAGTTACCTGGAGTAAGCTGTTCTCACCCTTACGATGTCAAACAGTAAGGGTCATTTCATTTTTTTTTCTACAATAGTATACGTCTTTTTAATGGAAGAATTTTCGTTTGATTTGATTTGGCGTCAGCTTCGCTTTTGAAACTTGGATTTAATGTCGTTAATTATAACTTTATTTGAAAATTTTATGCTTTGTTTAAGTGTATGTCTAAGGGTCTTGATTTGCAGATGCATATTCCATATAATAAAACTTTTACACTAATATAATTATGCAGAGTCAAAGTTAGAATTAAAGACATTCGAACGCCAAATACGTCTACATTGCGATTATGTAAAACTAGGCCTACGTCATTGTTTCTTATGTACATTTCCTCTATTATTTGAATATTTTGAGCATTATTGCTTGAGGGTCAGGGTAGGAAAGAGGAAGAGAAGGGAAAGTGTAGGATAGGGGAGGGACTTAATAGGATACGGGAAGGACAAGTGTGTATCATCCACGGTCTGTTACAAGGAGCAACTTGCTACAGTAAATGTGCGTGCGTGCGTGTGTTTATACAAGGCTGTTCCTTCAACAGAGGATTCCTAATGTTTCAGCTTTTGTAGACCTTAATAGGTCTACAGACCTAATTCTAAATATATTTTTTATAATAAAAGCGAAAATAATTTAGATAATATAACGAAAATAGTGATAAATGACACATTATGGGCAATATACAAATATTTATATTAAAAATAAAAGAAAAAAAGGAATGATAAGCGATGAGCAGCGCTGACAAATTTCCTCCTGACACCTTTATTTTTTCTTAATAACACTGATACTGCATTTGACGTTCCATTTACATTTTTTAGCCATTTAGAGAGAGAGAGAGAGAGAGAGAGAGAGAGAGAGAGAGAGAGAGAGAGAGAGAGAGAGAGTTAAACACCAAAAAAGAACACGACGAACGAACTCAAAAGATTTTTTCGCCTCCGAATCCAGTCGTTTGATTTAAATTGGCGTCGGCTTCGTTTTAACATTTAGATTTAAATCTGTAAATCAAAACTTTATTTTAGTAACTTGTGCTTTATTTTAGTGTATTTCTAAGTTACTTGATTTGAATATGGCTATTCTATTCTTGAAACCGCCTATCTTTTAATATAATAACTACTTATGCAGAGTCGAAGACAACCGAACACCAAATATATACGCCTATTTCGCGATTAGAATAAAGTGAATGGATTTAATACGTAAAACTAGGCCTACGCCA
Source organism: Palaemon carinicauda (assembly GCF_036898095.1). Taxonomy (NCBI): domain Eukaryota; kingdom Metazoa; phylum Arthropoda; class Malacostraca; order Decapoda; family Palaemonidae; genus Palaemon; species Palaemon carinicauda. The sequence goes on from NW_027171674.1 coordinate 90,025, forward strand.
TTGTTTTCTAAATAATTTCCTCTATTATTTGGATAATTTTGGCATTATTACCCGAAACGATTATTATTACTATTGCATTCAGTCTAGAGAAGTGGGAGGCTTGGATAGGACAGGAGAGACACGGGGTGGCAGGTTGGGATGGGATAGTTCAAGGAAGGGAAGGGAGAGAACCGGGGTTTTGGACGGTCACAGTGGGAGGAATGGGGGCTTCTTGGGAAAGGGTTAGAGACGGGGGATAATGATGTCTCCTAGTTGGCTTCAAAGGAGGACATTGAAACTTGCAACTAACACCTACGGTCCGTTGCGAGAAACAGCTTGTCATTGTAAATGTGTGCGTGCGTGTGTTTGTTCAAGGCTAAAACCTTCAACAGAGGATTCCTAATGTTTCAGCTTTTCTAGACTTTAATAGGTCTATGATTTTGAATATATTTGAAAATTTGCATTTTATAATAAAGATGAACATTATGTAGATGATATAATGAAAATAACAATGAATAACACATTATGAACAGAATAGAAATATTTATATTTAAAAAAAAAAAAACGAATGATTCCAGTAAGCGATGAGCAGCGTTGCCAAATTTTCTCCTGACACCATTATTCCCCATTATAACACTGATGTTGCATTAGACGTTCCATTTACATTTGGCACAAGTGAGACTAAGCAAAATCTACGCCTTAGCATTATGCAGAATATATGGAATAAAGTTCTCTCTCTCTCTCTCTCTCTCTCTCTCTCTCTCTCTCTCTCTCTCACACACACATATGATAACTCTTTGTCTACTATTCCTTTGTTCTTAAATGCAACTATGCGTTGATTCTTTGCCTATAGGAATGATACATGGTGTGCTTCAATACAGTACAAAATGTTATAAGCATGGCTAACTACGACCATAAAGACCGTTGGTTTAAAGTCTCCTGCTTGTACTGAAAGGGAAAAGCACCTTCAGAACTTCATGATAATATTTCCTAAGGTTGAAATACATTTTGCAATTTCAAGTCAAATGACTTTACAGAACTTTAGACTTGATGGTATTTAGGTAGGTCTTAATGTGTCAGGCATTTTGGGGGTAAAAAACTTGATTGCATAGATTAATAATAATAATAATAATAATAATAATAATAATAACACTGTCTTATTCCACTTGAAGTAACCTCCATTTCTTGTTTCATACCTTCCATCTTCTAAAGGACACTCCAAAATCAAACCATTGTTCTCTATTCTTGGGTAGTGCCATAGATTCGGTACCATGGTCTCCCACTGTCTTGGGTTAGAGTTCTCTTGCTTGAGGGTACACTTGGGCACACTATTCTATCTAGTTTCTCTTCTTTTTTTTCTAAGTTTTTATAGTTTATATATGAAAGCTTTAATTTAGTGTTGTTACTGTTCTTAAAATATTTCATTTCAATTGTCCAATACTTCTCTTTTAGCTCACATTTGATTCAGAGAGAGAGAGAGAGAGAGAGAGAGAGAGAGAGAGAGAGAGAGAGAGAGAAGCAACCCGTATACATATCACTTTGTTAAGATCACACGATCGATGGTCTACAGTGAACCAGTAGTTAAAACTTCGTTTTAAGCTTGAAACTATTATCTTTCTCTGTACAAACAATAATAACGAAAAATATTCAGATAATTAATGGAAGAAAAACGAGGAAGAGTGTTGCAGGTTGCAGGAGGAAATAGGCCTATTTTGGTGTTTGTTTGTTTGAACAATGATACTTATTTTGTTCTTCCAGTCCTACTGTTCCATTTAATATGACGAAAAGTCAAATGGAAATATGTTATAGATAATGATAAATTGAATTAGCAAAAAGGTTAATAATTTCACATTTTAGTGTGTATCCAGTTACCTGGAGTAAGCAGTTCCCCCCCCCCCCCCCCCCTTACGATATGAGAGAGTAAGGGTCATTTCAGTTGTGTTTGTTTTTACATTGGTATACGTCTTTTAACAGGAAAATTTTCGTTCGATTTGATTTGATGTCGGCTTCGTTTATGAATCTTGGATTTAGTGTCATCAATCATAATTTTATTTGACAATTTCATGCTTTATTTGAGTGTAGGCCTAAGTGACTTGATTTGCAGATGCATATTTCCTGCCTATGACCGTAAAACGTTTACAATGAGAGAGAAGATAGATTCGTGCTGGTATAAAGCCATCTAACTTCATATCTGAAAAGGCCAAATGAAGTCCGCCTCTCTATCTTCCCCATAGCGTCTTTCTGTCACTTGCTTCCTCCTGGCCTGGGCTGCTTACGGACACCATTAGGAGAAGGAGGTTGTCTGTATGTGGGCCTTCTGTTTTAAAATCTCCTAAAGATTTGGTTAATTATTGCTAGAAATCTTCCTCTATGGATTTACTGTACCTTCGCAAGCATTTGCTGTGGATCTCCGAAGGAGACGAAAATAAATGGAAAAGCTTTATCCCAGTGGGAAATGCTGACTAAACCTTTTGTTATTTCTCACAATGTTTCGCTCAGAATCATAAGTGTTCAATCACAGAACTCTGGGAAGCACTCAACAGCTGCTGATTTCATTATAAGAAACATTATAACTAATTCTTCCGATAATATCTCAGTTTTATTACTCCATATCATTCCTTATCAATCTTTCTCCAACACTCACTCACCCAGTCTCCAACATTCTTCAACATACCTTGGCCTTCTACTCATTCCAAAGGGCGAAGCTATATGAAACTATCGCTCATTTCCGAGGAAAACTCTGTAATCCTTTGGACGAAATAATATAAGAATATCGCTCAACTCAGATGAAGAACATAAGAGAGGCTCCCATAGTTCGACTGCTTTTGAAATAACAGTGAATATGGAACCGTAATCATTTGCCACCTTTTCATTCATCTCTCTCTCTCTCTCTCTCTTCTCTCTTCAAATACAAAATAAGAACAAGCAAATTGAACTGGATTTATGAATTTAATTAATCAATGGGCTATCTATATATAACAACAACAAAATATGCAGCCGTTTCTAGTCACTAAAAGACAATTGTATCTGACCGGCTGGTCGATGTCATACAAGTATCCTGGACCAGGGTTCAAAACCTGGCTGGTCAGATACTATCGTCTTTGAGTGATTTCGCCTGGCGCTCTGATCACTAGGTCGTTAAGAGCATCCAGACTTTAATGTATTAATATATAGAGCTGATTCGAAATAGGAAAAACACGTTTAAATGTGCAAAATTTACTGGTATATATATATATATATATATATATATATATATATATATATATATATATATATATATATATATATATATATCAGTGAGGTAATGTTACAAATGTTACTATTCAGAATCGTAATAGCTTATTGGAAACGTCCCTGCCTTGCAATATACTGGACTGGGGTTCGAATCCTGCTCAAGTTTAATAGTTTCTTGTAGTGTCTGCAACCTCACCATCCTTGTGAGCTAGGGATGGGGCTGTTTGGGGGAGCCTATAGGCCTACCTGCTGAGTAACCAGCAGCCATTGCCTTGCCCTCCCTGGTCATAGCTTGGGTGGAGAGGGGTTTGGCCTATGATCATATGTATATCTGGTCAGCTTCTAAAATTCTAGGGCATTGTTACTGTCCTTGCCTCCGCCATTCATGAGGGGTTATATTGGAAATCCTGGAAATTCATCTACATGTCTAGGCCTAAAAGTCGTGATTTGCCATAACCTGTTTTATGATTGGAGCTTCAGACTGGTAGTAAGTCATAAGGTATATTGTCAAAGTAGCGTAATTTATTTCTTGTTTATTTTCTTAAATCAGCCTTGCACTTTAGTTTTAAGTGCTCTATTATATTCAGTTCATCAGCTGTATTTTTTTAAATTGACGTAACGTTCAGTGGTTTTGCTGTGATTCCTCCTCTTGTTGTGAATTGCCTAAGTATCGTGTTAACGATTGTTTTTATTTTTGTTTTCGAGTTGGAATGGAACTGTAGTGCGGTGAGTGAAGGCCGGGCTAAGGCAGTTCGGGCCTGTATAAGCTTCTGGACGTACGTTCTTTTGTTAGCAGCCTTCCGGAGATTTTGCTTATGCCTTTTTGGAGGAATACTCCAACGGACCACCCTTGAAAGTGGTTTTCCGTAGATGTGCTGAGCCATCTACGGCGTATGCGCATTGTGGAGTTGGATCACGGCTGTGATATTGCAGGTTATCGTCACTTGCGACACCTGTACTCCTGATTCCCACCGGGGGATTTGGCGGAAGACGTGGTCAACGCTGTCCCACCACGTAGGAGGCGTTACGCCTACCACTGTCCTGTCTGTCTTGAGCTGCATGTCCAGGAGAGCTAATGGCTCGTGAGGAGGCCCGAAGGGAGGCAATTGCCAGGTAAGACATGATTATCCTGTGTTGTTCCTCAGAATTAATCTCGACCCCTGGGTCTACCTGGACAATTTGTGGGCTCCCCCGTACATCTGCTGGGAGGTTGAAGAGACTCCTGTGCACTTCATTGTACACGAGGATTTGTGTATATAATTATCAATCATATTTATATTCATATGTATGATATATTAAGTTCTCGGTATTGGGTTAGTTTTAAGTTTAGTACCAACACACCAACACGGTTAGGTAGGAGATTTAAGGTTTTCCTGTCTTTATTTTCTCTAGTCTTCCTTCAATCTTATGATTATAGTTTAGTGAGTTTTTTTTTCATTATTGGGCCTGTATTATTATTATTTTTTGAGCCTTTGGCATGTTATGTCCTTTCCTTGCTATGTTAGGGTTGGCTTCTGAGTAATATGTATCCTTGTGAGGCCGTTATTGTTATTGCTCATACTTACTGTTAGGTTTTCTCACAAGGCTTATTTAGTATTAAGTGTATTGTATAATTAAGTATTGTTTATTTTATTCTGGTGTTTGTTTCCACAGTCCTCATATCCTGTGTACTTTCTTACTGCCTACGATCCCTGTGATTATTGAAGTATAAAGAACCTGTATTACGGCCAAAGGGGTCGTAACATACATTATTTTATTACTGTCAATGTTTAGCTTCAACAAAACAAACATCTGATAATAAGATGATTTATATCATTGGTATATAATTACTGCGAAAGTGAGTCATTCAATTCATCCCCCCCCCTCCTACAAGGGCACATGGGGGATGTGGTTGAGGTGTGGGGTTGGGAGGGGAAGGATTAGAAATGAGAGCGGCCACTACACTGAGGAGAAAGAAGGCTTATAATTTTTCTCTAAGACTTTTTTACTCCCAAACATTCCACATCTTGCATCGAAGCACACACCCTGTCACGTCTAAGCACCCATCCTATAGCAACCAAGGACTGCCCCTCCGGCAACCAAGCACTTGCCCTCTCCTACCTAAGGCCTCCAATTTTGTGCCTAACACTCATCCTCTCACACCTAAACACTTGCTCCCTTGCACCTAAGCACTTGCTCCCTCGCACCTAAACAATCACTCTCGCACCTAAGCACTTGCTCTCTCACAGCTAAGCACTCTCTCGCTCGCACCTAAGCACATACTCTCTTGCACCTAAACATTTGCTCTTTCGCACCTAAACACTTTCTCTCTCGCAACTAAGCACTTGAACTCTCGCACCTAAGCACATACTCTCTCGCACCTAAACATTTGCTCTTTCGCACCTAAACACTTAATCTCTCGCACCTAAGCACTTTCTCTCTCGCACCTAAGCACATACTCTCTCGCACCTAAACATTTGCTCTTTCGCACCTGAACACTTTCTCACACCTAAACACTTGATCTCTCGCACCTAAGCACTTTCTTTCTCACACCTAAGCACATACTCTCTCACACCTAAACATTTGCTCTTTTGCACCTAAACACTTTCTCTTTTGCACCTAAGCACTTTCTCTCTCGCACCTAAGCACTTTCTCGCACCTAAGCACTTGATCTCTCGCACATAAGCACTTGATCTCTTGCACATAAGTACTTCCTCTCTCGCGCCTAAGCACATCCTCTTTGCACCTAAGAACTTCATCTCTTGCATCTAAGCACTTGCTCTTGCATCTAAGCACTTGCTCTTGCACCTAAGCCTTTGCTTACTTGCACCTAAGCACTTAGCCTCGCGTACTTAAGCCCTTTCTCTCCCCCGCACTGAAACACTCAGCCACTCGCAGCTAAGCACTTGCTCCCTTACACCTAAACACTTTTTCACTCTTGCCTAAACACTTGCTTTATTGCACCTAAACAATCTGCTGTTCACGCCTAAACACTTGTTCTCTCATGCTTAAGCACATACCCTCTCATATTTTAGCATTAGTTTTATATATATATATATATATATATATATATATATATATATATATATATATATATATACTGTGTATATATATATATATATATATATATATATATATATATATATATATATATATATATATATATATATATATATATATATATATATATATATATATACTGAGAGAGAGAGAGAGAGAGAGAGAGAGAGAGAGAGAGAGAGAGAGAATTATAATTAATATTATCTCTACAATGCTAAAGCATAGTCTATGATTAGCTTAGCATGTGCCAAATGTAAATGGAACTTCTAATGCAGTATCAGTGTTTTTAAGTGGAATGATGTTGTCAGGAGGAAATTTGGCAACGCTGCTCATCGCCCACTCAAATCATTCTTTTTTTTTTCTAGATATAGATATTTCTATTTTGTTCATCATGTGTCATTTATTGTTATTTTCATTATATTATCTATATGATTTTCAACTTTATTATAAAATCCAAATTTTCAAATATATATATGTTTAATAAATTATAGACTTATCATCGACTATAAATCTGATATGTTCAAGGTATTATGTCTGTGCAAACAAATGCAAACAAATGCACATTTACTATAACAAGCAGCTCCTTGCAATGGACCGTAGTTGTTAGCACTATCCCATTTCACTAGACTAACTGCAAAGAAAAATTATTATCTTCTCAGGTAATTATGGCAAAATTATTCAAACAATAGAGAAAACCTACATAGAAAGCATTGGCGTAGGCCTAGTTTTACGTATCAAATTCGTTTACTTTATCCTAACAGGAAATAGACGTATTTCGTGTTCGAATGTCTTTTATAGGTAGTAGGTTGGCCAGGGCCCCAGCCACCTGTTGAGATACTACCGCTAGAGTTATAGGGTCTTTGACTGTCCAGACAGTACTACATTGGATCTTTCTCTCTGGTTACAGTTCACTTTCCCTTTGCCTACACATACACCGAATAGTTTGGCCTATCCTTTACACATTCTCCTGTGTCCTCATACATCTGACAACACTGAGATTACCAAACAATTCTTCTTCACTTAAGGTGTTAACTACTGCACTGTAATTGTTCAGTAGTCACTTTCCTCTTGGTAAGGGTAAAAGAGACTCTTTAGCTATGGTCTAGGAGAGAGACATTCCAAAATCAAACCATTGCTCTCTAGTCTTGGGTAGTGCCATAGCTTCTGTACCATGGCCTTCCACTGTCTTGAGTCAGAGTTCTCTTGCTTGAGGGTACACTCGGGCACACTATTCTATCTTGTTTCTCTTCCTCTTGTTTTGTTACAGTTTTTATACTTTATTTTGGAAATATTTATCTTAATGTTATTGTTCTCAAAGTTTTCTATTTTTCCTTGTTTCCTTTCTCACTGAGTTATTTTCCCTGTTGGAGCCCTTGGGCTTATAGCATCCTGCTTTTTGGACTAGGGTTATAGCTTAGGATATAATAATAATAATAATAATAATAATAATAATTCTAACTTTGACTTGGCATATGTAGTTATCATTGTGAAGGTTTAACGGTTTTAGGCATCTGTGAATCAAGTTACTTAGTCATAACACTAAAATGAAACAAAAATTCCTAATATAAAGTTATGTTTTACAACTTTAAATCAAAATTTTGATATCGAACGTTGGGACTCAGAGGCGAGAAATTCTTTGGTTTAAATCTCTCTCTCTCTCTCTCTCTCTCTCTCTCTCTCTCTCTCTCTCTCTCTCTCTCTGCGAAAATTCTTCCGTTAAAAAGATATATATCATTACAATAAGCAACGTAAATAATGACCCTTACTGCCTGACGTCGTAAGGGTGAGAACAGATTCTTCAAGGTGACTGGATAAACACTAAAATGTATAAATTATTTATCTTTTTGGGGGATTTTGTTTATTATTATATATAATAAATTCTAACTGAGAATGTGTATCTTATGTTATACAAAATATATCTGGACCCAATATCTGAATATATCGTTTTCTGTGTGTATAGACCTCGATGCTCTCAATGACGTTGGGGGGGGGGGAAAGAAACAGTATTATACAATGACTTATGTGTAGCTCTTGTTTGAATAGATAGCAGCTGTTGATACGATATATATATATATATATATATATATATATATATATATATATATATATATGTATATATATATATATATATATATATATATACATATATATACATATATATACATATATATGTATATATATACATATATATGTATATATATACATATATATGTATATATATATATATATATATATATATATATATATATATATATATATATAGAGAGAGAGAGAGAGAGAGAGAGAGAGAGAGAGAGAGAGATTAGATAGATATATGCATATATATATTCATAGAGAGAGAGAGAGAGAGAGAGAGAGAGAGAGAGAGAGTTATATTCCATTATTCTCTGTATTGCTAAAGAATAGATTTTTATTAGCCTAAAATGTGCCAAATGTAAATTTCAAATCTAGTATCAATATTAGTAAAGGGAAATAATGGTGTCAGGGGGAAATTTGGCAACACTGTTCATCTGTCACTCGAGTTATTCGTGTTCTGAAATATAAGCATTTTTATATTGTTCATGATGTTTTTTTTATTAATAATTTTCATAATATTGTCTATAACATTTTCACATTTATTACAAAATGATAATTTTCAAATAGTTTCTAAGAAAACAGACCTTTTCGATATGCAGTAAATCGAAGTTACTCATGAGTTATCACCGACCTTAAAGACAAAGGAATAGAGAAGGAAATCCTTCCACTGTCACATACGCCCTTCTGGCCTTGAAGAAAATGCACACTTCGTATAAGAGAAAAGCTACCCTCTCTCTCTCTCTCTCTCTCTCTCTCTCTCTCTCTCTCTCTCTCTCTCTCTCTCCATATATTGATTGTAGACGTATTCATCTTCTGAATATCTTCTTTTTTGTAATTATGAACATATTTGGACAAATCAGAGATCGGCATGAGGTAAGAATTCTAGAAGTTGGACTGCAGAGATGAGAGAGAGAGAGAGAGAGAGAGAGAGAGAGAGAGAGAGAGAGAGCAAAGTAAAAAGACGTATACAATTGTAAAGAGGCAACGGAAATAATCACCCTTACTGTCTGACATCGTAAGGGCGAGAACAGTTTGCTCCAGGTAACTGGATACACACAAAGTGTTATTTTAAAATATAAAATACTGTGTAATCATTTACCGGTAGGGGAATTTGTTTATTATTGTATTAGATTATATATTTCAAATTAACTTTTCCCGTCATATTAAATGGAACAGTAATATGGTTTATCAATAGGCCTATGATTTCATACAATCAGCAGTAATTGAACCGTTTAAATAATAATAATAATGATAATAATAATAATAGAGAGAGAGAGAGAGAGAGCGAGAGAGAGAGAGAGAGAGAGAGAGAGAGAGAGAGAGAGAGAGACGGTATTCACATAAATACTAGTTTAACTTTTATGCTGGGTATTAGATTATACATTAAAGCAGTGTTATAAAGAGATTTGGGTATAGGCCTATACAGAAAGTGTTGGATAAGGAAGGAGCATGTTGGAGATTCGGTGATGGAGGAAGGCTGTTGGAGATGAAGCTCGATCTATCAAACATCCATTGTCAAAGTTTAATATTTATGCTCTCTCTCTCTCTCTCTCTCTCTCTCTCTCACATCCACAGACCTTTGCTTAGACTTCCGTCCTTACCCAAGCACACGCTTCTACACATACACAATTACATTTTACATATACATATAGGCAAAGAATCAACGGATAGTTGCATTTAAGAACAAAGGAATAGCTGACAAAGAATTATCATGTGTGTAAAAGAGAGAGAGAGAGAGAGAGAGAGAGAGAGAGAGAGAGAGAGAGAGAGAGAGAGAGAGAGAGAGAGATTCACTATAATGCTAAAGCGTAGTTTCTTGTTAGTCTCACTTGTTGCCAAATGTAAATGGAAAGGCTAATGTAGAATCAGTGTTATTAAGGGAAATAAATGTGTCAGGAGGAAATTTGGCACCGCTGCTCATCGCTCATTCGAATCATTCGGTTTTTTAAATATAAATATGTCTATTTTGTTCACAATGTGTGATTTATTGTTATTTTTATTATATATACCATTTATATAATGTTCATATTTATCATGAAATGCAAATTTTCAAATACATTCAAAATTATAGACCTATTAAAGTCGGGAAAATCTGAAACTTTAAGAATATTGAAGTTACTGTATTCGCCTTGAACAAACACACGCACGCACACTCACATTTACGATAGCAGGTTGCTACACACTTGTCCTTCCCGCATCCTACCAAGTCCCTCCCCTATCCTACACCGTATCCTACAACTTCCCCTCTCCTCCTCTTTCCTAACATGACCCTCAGACAATAATGCTCAAAATATTCAAATGATAAAGGAAATGTACATAAGAAACAATGACGTAGGCCCAGTTTTACATGATCTCGAAGTAGACGTATTTTGCGTTCGAATGTCATCAATTCCAACTTCGACTTTGCACAAGTAGTCATCATTGTGAACGTTTTACGGTCATAGGCAGGAAATATGCATCTGCAAATCAAGTCACTTAGGCCTACACTTAAATAAAGCATGGAATTATCAAATAATGTTATGATTAACGACACTAAATCCAAGATTCATAATCAAAGCCGACGCCAAATGAAATCGAACGAAAATTCTTCCGTTAAAAGGACGTATACCATTGTGAAAAACAAACTGAAATGACCCTTACTCTTTGATATCGTAAGGGTGGGAACTGTTTACTGTCATATAGTTACTTATCTTTTTGCTAATTTAATTTATTATTAACTATACCATATTTCAATTTGACCTTTCCGTCATATTAAATTGAAAATGTGAAACTGGAAGACCATAATAAGTATCATTGTTCATACAAACAAACAAATACCACTAGCTAGGCCTATGTTTCCATGCAACTTGCAGAAACCCATTACACCGCTTAAATGTTTTCTTAGGTTTTACTTACATTCATTATTTGAATATTTATCGGTATTATTGTTCGTATATAGAAAATTAAATTAAAAGTTTTAAGCTTAAAACGAAGTTTTAACTACTGGTTTACTACTCCTCAGTCATGTCCAGGGGTATGGTCAGTTTTCCTACCTAGGCCTATGCTGTCCAACTGCAGATAAATGTTGTTTGAAAAAAGGTTTCCAATTTAAATTCAAGTCAAATATCAAACCTAAAACCTTCAGAATACAACAGATTTCAGTTGAGTTGATGTACAGACACAGATCTACTGTAATATATCTCTTTCTAACTATCTTTTATTATCCCAACTGATATGAAGGTATAATAATTAAGGGATAAAAGTAAAGATTGAGATTCTCTTTATTAATTCATTTATCATACAGGTAAATTAGGCCTAATTACAATCAGAAGGTCTAATTAAACAAGACGATTTGTATTCGGAATTGTGTTTAAAGTATGAAAGGACAATAATACGTATATTGTTTGAAACTTTTTCATATGATTTTTCTGTGTATTAACAAAACATAATAAAATAAAAATATGTATTAAAGAGCATCATTGTCTTATGAACGCATATTTAAAGGCTCAAGAACTCGGAACTTTTCTTGTGTCTACATTTGATCAATCTGGTCCTCTGTTTATCACTCGTAACTTAATTTACACTTTGGGGAGGTTTTGTAATATATAGTTACTTATAGAGACCATGTACAGTAAATGGTACTTATAGTCTTACATTTAGTTCATGAAAATCGTTGCCTATTTTGAAAACAGACATGGTTGCTCAATTCATTGGTTTGTTATATATCAAAGGAGACTTTTTTTTTTTTCTCTCTCTCTCTCTCTCTCTCTCTCTCTCTCTCTCTCTCTCTCTGATTTAAAAGACAGATATACTTCCTTTTCATCATAGATTTATTCAAAGCTATTTTTATTCATCATCTCCACAGGCCTTTCACCTATCTGATCTATCTCTACTTGTTGACAGACGACGTATATACTCTCTAGTTCTTCCAGGTTTTGTTTCTTTGTAGCCACCGAATACTGTACTCCACTTTTAGGTTCCGCCCAGAATATTCGAAGAATTACCAACAGGTTCAGCCAGTTCAAAATTTAAGAGATCACACGACAAGGAGCAAAAACAACTTGAACCTTGTTACTCTGCTTTGATTATTCTTGGTTAATAAAAATCGTTCAAGTTTAATATCTTCTTACTCTGTATTAAGTTGTAGGAAAAATACATTGGATGCATTT
>NW_027171674.1:115000-122500 GCF_036898095.1 Palaemon carinicauda
GTAAAGGATTTTGCTATTCACACATGTTAGGGAAACTTCAGCTTATCCCATGCCATGGCCAGTTGTGTAAAACTTAATTTGTTACTAATTCCTACACAGTTGAAGGAACCCAGTCAGACTGGTTCATATGTACAGAATTAATTATAAATATACATGCAGGTAGTTCGCTAATGTACCAGTTCGTGGGTATATCTCTTCTATTGACCTTTTCATCATAACCTCTCCATTATTCAAGTGATTTCATATTCACACTTGGTATAAAGGTGCACCATCGTGTAGGAAGATGTGTCTGCCAATTATCAGTGGAATGTCACTTGCCTTGTCTGTGTGTCAGTATGAGTAATGATAAAAATTCTATTCAAGACCACTTTGGCACGACGGTCTTAAATTTGTAAGATATATATTTTCCGCTTTATATATCATCCAAGTGATTATTCACTTTCTCTAAATTAGAGATTTTATCCAATTAATTTGTTGTGCTAATCCAATCTTGCCAAAACTGTGTACGAGCATTTCTCTCTAAGATTATTTTATTAATGTCAATATACTGTTTATCTGGACATTGTTATTGAGTAAAATAATTTAATTTCATATGTTATTCATCTATTATATGTAATGAATATTTTATACGTATATTTGAATAAAAGATACAATATTTTTTTTAGTTGATTTAGCGAACTGGGCAATGTTCCTAAAGGTATCAACAGATGGCCTCAGTGAGGTCTTTTTGGAAGTAAAATATTGGAAAGAAAATTCAGCCTTAAGGAATGACTTGAGAGTTGTCTTTCAATGTCCTTAGCCAATAGGAACGCTCCATTCGGGTAACGGTAGGGAAATTAGCCAATAGGAACGCTCCATTCGGGCAACGGTAAAGAAACATAGGCCTTAGCCAATAGGAACACGCCATTCGGGCAAACTGTTAGGAAATGGTGGTTTGCTCATTCAACTGAGTAAAAGAGCCAAATGCCAGTTCATGAAATACCATTGGAAAATCTCCTTTCTTGTACTTTCTTTCGAATAAATATATAGAATAAAACCTTTAATATTATAGATATTATATTTCCGTTATAGCAAGTATAAGTAATAAATTAAGCCCATATTATACTTATACGATACTTATACTTACTTATATGGTACTCATCATCAAAATCTTATCTACTGGCTGAAAAAGGCATTTTTCATATTGATATAAATTTTCGTGAACAGCTTTATAAGCAAAGGCAAATCAAAGTTATTTTTATATTATTCTATGAATATATGATGCACTTTAAATAGTGAATATGGTGATGAAATTCCTGTTCTCTTTGATAGTTGATAAAATTGATCATTATAACAATTTCTCTAATCGATTTTAAACTGGTTTTGTTTTTATTTTTTTAAATATGAATCTTGGTTGAGAAATCAGTTACGTTGAAGCAGTGCATTTTCTTTTTTTTTTTAAATAATGAGTTATGTTCAGAATCCTGTGTAAATGCACAAAGGAATAACTATAATACAAAGATCTCAATTGCTTACTCCTTAAATATAGGAAGGTTATGATTGTTCGTTTAAACTTCCGATACAATCTCAATTTCTCTATTCGTGGCGCGCGATTCCCTATACATCCATTGAACAGACAAACACACAATAAAAATGTATACAATAATAAAGTGCTCATAAAACAACAACAACAACAACAACCTCCCCCCCCCTTCCCTTTCACTGCCAGGCTTCTACGAATCTTCTTGGGAAGTCTTTTATTATCCCAATTCTTTCTTTTTCATTTTCCATAACATTTTGAAGTAAGGGGAAGATCCGATTGTCATTTCACGTCTGCCTTTTCCCTTAAGAACCAATTAACATTCAATCTATACGTTGTTACCCTTTCACCAATTTATCCATTGCTTAGTATACCCCTCTCTCTCTCTCTCTCTCTCTCTCTCTCTCTCTCTCTCTCTCTCTCTCTCTCTCTCTCTCTCTACGTGTGAATGATACCATAGAGAAATCATTGAATCTGCGACAGCACACGTCTCAAAACGCTTGGTTGAAACCGCTCTGTGCCAACCAGCCTCATATGTTTTCCTGTAAGTGTCCCCCCAGACTCAACTTCTTTATCTCCAACACAGGTAGGACTTAGAATGGCCTAGAATGGTAAAGTGCATCTGTATGATTCCAGTATGTCATATATATATATATATATATATATATATATATATATATATATATATATATATATATGCATATGTATAATTATAAATATACACATATATATGTATATATAATCAAGTATATATATAATTATATATATGTATATGTATATATATAATTATATATATATATATATATATATATATATATATATATATATATATATATATATATATATATATATATATCTATGCATATATATATACATATCTATGCATATATGAATATATATATATATATATATATATATATATATATATATATATATATATATGATTATATGTATATATATATATATATATATATATATATATATATATATATATATATATATATACATATTTCTAAGGATCTTGTATAATCAAAGCTCTCAGTTTTCAATTTCTTTGACTCCAATTCTCTAATGTTCCATTAAGGGGGAGCCCATGGTGGGATTAAATACCCCCTTAATGACAGATGGACCTTCGCTCTCTTGAGACAATAAAGCAATCAGGTTTCGATCTCCTGCAGGATGTCAGCAGGAAAGAAAATGGGAGGAGTCTCCTTGGCACCATTGAAGCGGGAGGGGAAATGAGCCATGTCGGCCATCACAACAATTTCTGGCTCTATGAGGAACTGTTATTTTTTTCCCTTGCATTGAATCCTTCACTCTGGATACTGTTGCTTGCGTTGTGGGGACTTGAGGATGACTGAAGTCGATATTGATGTATGCGAAGGAGTGTAAAGGGAGGAGGAGGAGACTTCGGCGTTGGCCTGACTGGAAGGGATTTCGCTTTTCTCCTTTCTTGGTTCAAAGGATTCGATTTTGAAATTTCAGTATTTTATCCCTTGATAAGAACGAGCTTCTATCGGAATAAAACCATCATCTGTGGAAGCTAGAGTTTAGTTTAAGGGTATTTGACTAATGTTTCATGGCAAAATAATAATAATAATAATAATAATAATAATAATGAATAGGTCCTAGTAGTAAAGGGTGTTGGGTTCGAGGTGTTAAAAATATGCATTAATTTCACTTGTTAAAAGTACATTGTTATTTTCTGTTTAATAAAACATGCCAAATTCATCTCGATATATAACACACACACACACACACGCGCGCGCGCGCGCGCGCGCGCGTTGGATGCTGCAAAGTGAATGAAAAATAGCACTCCAGTTATGTGACATATTTTATTTCTTCATAAATGGTTTTTTTTTACCGAGGTTCAATAATAATGGATTATGACATTTCCTTCACTTTTTTAAAATCTTTCATCATGAAATACTTCCACTGCACCAAAATGCTGAGCTCTTGGGGGGGGGGGGGAGTCTTTAGGCCACAGAGTCTATCTGTTGTCTATCTATCGCTTCATAGTCCTCAGCCATGTAGGCCTGAGTCTTCCAACTCTTCTAGTGCCTTGTGGAGCCCAGTTGAAAGTTTGGTGAACTAATCTTTCTGAAGGATGAGTAGATGAAGAGACTATTATGCCTGTTCACTGGCCCTTGTTTTCATATTAATCACAACAGTAATAGACTATTAAAATACATGAGAGAGCATAGAGGACCTTTGATTTAATACAACGTGTGTTTATTTATTGTCTTACAGAAAAAGAAATAAAGGAATAATTGTTATAAAAGAGACTGCATCCAGTATTTGTATTATTCTGGATATAACACTGTTTCATTGGTTATATAAACTTTATTACAAATTCATGATATCACATATCATTACAGCCTGATTTGTTGTTGCCCATAACACCTCCTCCATACACGAGTTGTTCTTTCCCTCAGCCATATCTTGTGTATCTCGGTTATAAGTTTCCATTTGCCAAGTATAGAGGCTGGTTAAAGAAATTGAAGTATTCTTTGCTTGTCTCAAACGGAGGGACCTCAACGTGCACTGAGGGTAACTTCCTTCATGTGTCTGGTACTGCTTGATTATGTTACATGCCCTCACCAGAGACTGACCATATATACAGTACATATGACCAGCGCCCAAACTCCCCTCTCCACCCAAGGTAGAAACAGGGATAGCCAGGCAATGGCTGCTGATGACTCAGCAGGTAAACCTGTGTGCTCCCCCAAACCCCCCATCTTTAGTTCATAAGGATGGTGAGGTTGCAGACACTGCAAGAAACTATAGAGCTTGAGAGGGGCTCGAACCCACGTCCAACAGACTGCCAGGCATGGACGCTTCTTATAGTAATCAATTATCTGTGAATAGAATTATGGTGGCCGATGTGGTAACGTCCCTGACTGGTGAACGCCAGACTGGGGCTCGAGTACCACTCAAACTCGTTAGTTTCTTTGGTCGCTTAAACCTCACCCTCCTTGTGAGCTAAGGATGGGGGCTTTGGGGAAGCATATGGGTCTACCTGCTGAGTCATCAGCAGCTATTGCCTGGCCCTCCTTGGTCCTAGCTTGGGTGGAGAGAGAGCTTGGCACTGATCATATGTATCTATGGTCAGTCTCTGGGCCATTGTCCTGCTTGATAGGGCAATGTCACTGTCCCTTGCCTCTGCCATTCATGAGTTGTCTTTAAACCTCCTAAGAATGTACTGTGTGTTGGTCTGTTGGTTGTATCAGTGAACGAATGTTTTAGAAAATGATCAATACAGAAAGAAAAAACTTAATTTTCTGGTGTCTACTCTTCAAATTTCATTGTTTTTCGTCCCATTTGACGAGTTATTACAAAATGACGTCAAGAAATATTTAGCTGTCAACAAATCCTAATTAGTAGTAATTATAGTCACTTAATTTCATTTAAGTTTTCTATTCGGCATTCATTAATTTATTTGAAAGAAATATGGGGTGTTTATCAGCGTTCTCTCTCTCTCTCTCTCTCTCTCTCTCTCTCTCTCTCTCTCTCTCTCTCTCTCTCTCTCTCTCTCTCTTATTTCATCACACTGCTTCTTTCAAGTTGCAATTTAGTTTTTAGACTTGACAGGATTCCGTCTTGTCCCTGTGAGTTTTACATAGGCTGTTAATTAGGGATATTTAGTCACAGTAGTTGTTAATTTTGAAGATAATTCGAAAGTTTTAAGATGAAAATAGTTTCAAACTTTAAAGATACAAAGGTTTAAGATAGTTTGGAAAGTTTTGAGATAGTTTCGAAAGTTTTGAAATAGTTTCAAAAGTTTTAAGATAGTTTCAAAATTTAAAGAAAGTTTTAAGATAGTTCCAAAAAAAGTTTTAAGATAATTCCAAAAGTTTTAAGATAATTCCAAAAGTTTTAAGATAGTTCCAAAAGTTTTAAGATAGATTAAAAAAGTTTTAAGATAGAATAAAAAAGTTTTAAGGTAGATTCAAAAAGTTTTAAGATAGTTGCAAAAAGTTTGAAGATAGTTTACAAAAGTTTTAAGATACTTTCAAAAGTTTTAGGAAAGTTTGAAAGTTTTAAGATAGAAAAGTTTTAAGATAGTTTCAAAAGTTTTAAGATAGTTTCTAAAGTATTGCAATAGTTTCAAACTTTTCGAGACGATTTCAAAAGTATAGAGATAGTTCGAGTGTCATATTAATTGCAATAAAATTTCATCCTTGACTCTCTCTCTCTCTCTCTCTCTCTCTCTCTCTCTCTCTCTCTGCATGAATTATGTATGTTAAACAGTAGGGATCAGGAGCCATTTAAATCCCTTGAAAGAATGAGAGATTCAATTGGATCCTGATTCCTCAAAGTTGCCATTGACTCTCTTAATGTCTCAAAGGAAATCTGTTGTGAGCTTAGATGTCTAGACTTAGGCTGGTGCTAAAAGCAGGGTTTAAACTTTTAAGGTAATTACCTTAGTTTGAGGTAATTTGCATGGCTTCAAGGTAATTTTTATGTTGATTATAAGGTAATTTCGGTGTTACTGCTTCAAATTTAAGGAAATTAGGAAAGTTTTCTGGTAATCTGAGGTAAAATTGAGACAGGATCTGATGTGGTTTGCTTTCAAATGTTTCTAGTATCGTTACGAGAGAGAGAGAGAAAGAGAGAGAGAGAGAGAGTGAGAGAGAGAATGTCCCAGCCGTAAAATCAAGCACATGTGGACGAGAGATAGCTGAAATGTATTCTATAGACCCTGGGAAAAGTAGGCCTACAGGAAATGGACCGATCTTCAACTTATAGTAAACACGTGCGCGCGTGTGTGTGTGTGTGTGTGTGTGTGTGTGTATAGTCCTGCCAACGTCCCTTGCTTTTTCTCACATGGTAGAATATCCTCTAATTTATTTTGATCTCGTACCCATATATATATATATATATATATATATATATATATATATATATATATATATATATATATATATATATATATATATATATATAAATCAAACAACCACAAATTTTAGTCTTTTTTTAATATTTTCGTCAAATTAAAAACACATAAATTTCTAGAAGAAACCGAACAGAAGTAACAAATACAAAAATCCAATTCTATAGAAATATCTAAGGTAATTCATATATCATATATAATTATATTTCTTCCATGTATGCAATTTGTATTCCATTTTATATACAGTTTTCCTTATTTATTTCCGTATCAATTTAGACTGTTTTTCGTTTAGTGATTCGTCTGCAAGAGTGATCAGCTGATTTGACTAAAACAGCTGATTTGACTAAAAACAGCTGATTTGACTAAAAACAGCTGATTTGACTAAAACAGCTGATTTGACTAAAACAGCTGATTTGACTAAAAACAGCTGATTTGACTAAAACAGCTGATTTCACTAAAAACAGCTGATTTGACTAAAACAGCTGATTTGACTAAAACAGCTGATTTGACTAAAAACAGCTGATTTGACTAAAACAGCTGATTTGACTAAAACAGCTGATTTCACTAAAAACAGCTGATTTGACTCGAACAGTCAGTACTTTTGATTACATTTTCAAGATTGATGGTGAAACTATTTTGCTGTAGGAAATGAATGAGAGAGAGAGAGAGAGAGAGAGAGAGAGAGAGAGAGAGAGAGAGAGAGAGAGAGAGAGAGAGAGAGAGCCTTATTGCCTTATTCTTTGTTTGGGTTCCCCCAGGTCCCTCAGTGTGAGGCACCACGTATATCCACCAGAGAGTTGCTAATGCATCTTCCGGTGTATTTTGCATCTTCCAGTCTTGGATGGTCTGGGATGCATCTTAGGTATATATTTATCGAGCTTATTCTTAAACACATCTACGCTCACTCCTGATATGTTTCTTAGATGAGCTGGCAGCACATTAAATAGTCGCTGCATTATCGATGTTGGTGCTTAGTGGATTAATGTCCTTTGTGCGCCTTCCTTAGTTTACCTGGTATAGTTTTTGGCACTATTAATCTACCTCGGCTTGCTCTTTCTGATATTTTTAGCTCCATGATGTTTCCAGC
>NW_027171674.1:127500-148141 GCF_036898095.1 Palaemon carinicauda
AAGAAGAAAAGAAAGGTGAATAATAAGATAGATAACATAAAACAAGATGAAAAAGAAGAGGAGGAGGAATTTCCCTGAAGCAGTTCGGAAGATTCTCCGGAGGCTTCAAAGAATGAATGTGTGAGAGACTCCGAGCTGGGAGGGGATCTTGAGGGTCTCCGGGAGATCACTTCTGGTTTTTCAAAATAAGGTTGGTCGAAGGAGAAACATATGGTAATCTAACATAGAATTGAACACCATGTTCGGTATGTACCAAACAGCGATCAACACAATGAGGAAAGCATTCAACGGAGTTTTTGGAGGATTAATCAAGGCATCACAGCTTACAGCTGATCTTCAGGAGCAGCAGTCGGCGAGTGAGAGCTATTTCTTAGAACTCAAAGGACGAATGAAGGAAATTCAGGACTCCTTCGCATTCAGGATGGTCTCTTGGCTACTGCCAAAGAGGAATGACTACTCTAAGGGCGGGATCGGAGACGTTCCCGTCCTCCAGGGACTGTTATCCTCCTTCCCTGTGGTCGGAGGATTCTAGAAATCACGGCAGGATCTTCAGCAGTGTCAACTGAAGGTCCAGACTATGGAACGGAAACTGGAAACGCTCAAGACTGATCTGAAATCTATTGGAACTCTGGGGAAATTTCTGCCAGTGGAACTATTGTTCCCCAAAATAGTGTTGGCAATTGGTTCTGGCTTGTTTTGGTAGGTATGATTGTGGCTGGAAATGTCCTGTTATGGAAATTCTTGTCCACAGAGGAGGAAGAAAAGGAACTAAAGGAGTTAGGTAAAAATATTCAACTGGAGATGGAAAAACGAGTTTAGTTTTTGGACAGAGAATTGGAGTGTGCCTGGGAAGAGATCAACTCTAGATGCCAGGTGGAATCTAAACTAGAAGAAGAGAAGAGAGAGCTGAAGGCAGAGATTCAACGTCTCTCCAACACTATGGAAACTCTTCAAAAGGATCAAGAAATGGAAACTGAACATTTCTTATCCAAGTTGCAGGATCTTCAACTAACCAACGAGCGACTAAAGAGTGAACTCTCTAATAAAGAGATTACAATTATGGATCATTTAGATAAATTAACTGAGAAGGACCAAACGATTCTTGGACTGACTCAACAATTGGAAAAAGTTCAGGAAGAAAATGAAGCCCGAATTAAGAGGGAAGCAAAACTCGAGGAAGAGATAGAGGAACTGAAAGCAGAGACTCAAGGTCTCTCCAACAGAATCGAAACTCTTCAAAAGGAAAAAGAAATCGAGATTGAGAAATTCTCCACTAAGTTGCAACATCTTCAAAAAAGCAGCGATCACCTAAAAGAGGAATTATCTAATAAAGATGCTTCCATCGGAGAATATCTAAATAGATTAAATTAAGTGAGATGGGACAAATAAATCTTGAAATGAGTGAGCAACTGGAAAGAGCTAAGGATGAAAAAGTGGCCTCTATTCATCAGTTGGAATCTGTATTTGAGGAAGAGACTGAGGAACTGAAAGAGACAATTGAGGAGCAATGGGGGATCATTAGAGAGATGAAAACAGAGAAAGAGAGGCTGGAGATGAGCCTGACTGAGGCTAAGACGAAAAATTTGACCAATGAAGGAAATTACACCTGCCTCGTAAATGAGTTAAAAGACACCAAGAAAGTGACATTAAAGGCTATTGCTAATGATGATGCTGGATATTTTATTGATACCTGTGACGCAGGTTACATTACAGAAAAAACTGAGAGGATGCTTGTATGGGCAGCAACAAATTCTCTTTTGAATCATTTTTGCCGAAGAGAAAAGGAATTACTCACTTTTAACAAAACAGAGAGATTAGTTCACCAAACATTTAACTGGGGCTCCACAAGGCACTAGAAGAGTTGGAAGACCCAGACCTACATGGCTGAGGGCTTTGAAGCGCGAAGTAGAAAATGATGAATGGAGGAAGTATTGAATTAAAAGCTCAAGATAGAGACGACTGGCGAAATCTAACCGAGGGCCCTTTGTGTCAACTGGCGTAGGAGGAGATGATGATGAAGTTCTATAGTACCATTCCCGCGTTTTTCTCCCGCGCTCTCTTCCACCCTCCTCCTCTCCCATCTTAGATATTTCTACGACGGAGTTTACTATAATTCTCTTACGAATTACAGCCTTCTTCTTGTTAGCCTTCTCTTATGCTTAAACTAACCTCAATCTATCGCTATTCCTAAATCTTAAGCTTTTACTTTAAGACAAATTCGGTCCTTTTTCTCATACGATTTCCTTCTGACTTTCGTTGCCCACTCTCTCTCTCTCTCTCTCTCTCTCTCTCTCTCTCTCTCTCTCTCTCTCTCTCTCTTCTGCTTAAGCTTTTTCTTGGGACAGTCTACGCCCCCATTCCCATGTCAAACTTGCCACCATCCCAATTACTACCAGAACCGCTTGGCGCTCTTCAAAACTAACTCTTTTAATTAGACTCAATGTTAATTATCCTTTGCATAATATTACTAACCTTTGCCCTATCCAAACTTTAAATTTATCACAACCCTTTACCCTTGTTCGATTCCTCTCATTGAAAGTACATTCGTTGTTTCATTATTAACATTCGCTTATGGGCTGCCAACGCAAGAGCCCGTGTCATGCATATAAGGCAAGACAATCTAAAACAAACGAACGAACGAACCTCTTCTGTAGTTAGAAAGATAAATGATAAGAATGTGATATTAAGTAATGAGAAGAAGCAAATGAAAATTGATATATTAGCATAAGAAAACCAAAATTTCGGGAGTTTCACGATCAAACAAATAGATATTTTGAACAAAACATTCTGGGAAACACAAAATTTAAATAGGGCGTTTCATTGTCATTAATTTTTTTCATTTTATTTCGTTTTGTAAGCTAATCCATCCTTCCTGAGACCTGTTGTTGAAGACTCGTATTTTATCATTAATAGTTTAGATTTAGAACAGAGGCCGAAGGTGGTGGTAATCTTACGTCCGTATGTAGACCAATCATGGTAGAAGCAGGGAAGCTTATGTTGAGAGAGAGAGAGAGAGAGAGAGAGGAGAGAGAGAGAGAGGAGAGAGAGAGAGAGAGAGAGTTGAAGAATATGCGTTGGAGGAAGACTGTGGGAGATCTAGTTTTGAAATTATGAATCATAATTTATGATATAAATTGTGGGAGTGTTGGAGGACTGGGTGAGACAGACGAAAGATTGGTGGAGATTGACTGTTGGAGGTAGATTGCAAGAGAACTGATAGAATGTTGGAGAAATTTTCTGGAAGAATAATATTAGGTCAAAGAATGTTGAAGATTGTTGGAGAAAGATTGATATAGGTCTAATGAAAATGAGTTCAGTAGAATTACTGATAAAATATGGCTCTGATGAAACACTCTGTTTCCCTTTTTATTCTATTTTGTAGATTAAACTTATTTCATTATTATTACTTTCTATTTTAGAGCAGAGGCCGATGGGGGAAGCTACCTTACGTTATAATGAAAACAAGGTAGCTAATGAGATGGACTATTGCGCAGGATTAAACTCGAACTGTTATTCTCTCTCTCTCTCTCTCTCTCTCTCTCTCTCTCTCTCTCTCTCTCTCTCTCTCTCTCTCTCTCTCTCAATTAAATCCTACATAGAAAACAATGGTGTAGGCCTAGTTTTACGTATCAGATTTATTTACGTTATTCTAATCGCGAAGGGGATGTATCTCGTGTTCGAATGTCTTTAATTTTAACTTCGACTTCGCATAAGTAGTTATCATTGTAAAGGTCTTACGGTTTTAGGCATGAAATAGGCATCTGAAAATCAAGTCACTTAGGCCTACAGTAAAATGACACACCAAATATAAAGTTATGATTCACAACTTTAAATCCAAATTTTGAAAACGAAGCCGATGTTAATAAGTCAAATCGAACATTTGGACTTAGAGAAGAGAAGGTGCATGACGTTTCCTTCGAATGTGCTCTCTCTCTCTCTCCCTCTCTCTCTCTCTCTCTCTCTCTCTCTCTCTCTCTCTCTGAATATATATATATATATATATATATATATATATATATATATATATATATATATATATATATATATATATATATATATATATTCAGAGAGAGAGAGAGAGAGAGAGAGAGAGAGAGAGCAAAGTAAAAAGACGTATACAATTGTAAAAAGGCAGCGGAAATAATCACCCTTACTGTATGACATCGTAAGGGCGAGAACAGTTTGCTCCAGGTAACTGGATACACACAAAGTGTTATTTTAAAATATAAAATACTGTGTACTCATTTACCCGTTTTGGATTTTGTTTATTATCGTATTAGATTAGATATTTCCAATTGACTTTTTCCAACATATTTAATAGAACAGTAATATGGTTTATCATTAGGCCAATAATTTAATGCAATCAGCGGTAACTGAACCGTTTAAATAATAATAATAATGATAATAATAATAATGATAGAGAGAGAGAGAGAGAGAGAGAGAGAGAGAGAGAGAGAGAGAGAGAGAGACGGTATTCACAGAAATACTAGTTTAACTTTTATGCTGGGTATTAGATTATACATTAAACCAGTGTTATAAAGAGATTTGGGTATAGGCCTATACAGAAAGTGTTGGAGGAGGAGCATGTTGGAGATTCGGTGATGGAGGAAGACTATTGGAGATTAAGTTTTGTTAATCTCTGGCATTTAACATAAGGAAATGATTAACAATGATTATGGCTCGATCTATCAAACATCCGTTGTCAACGTTTAATATCTATGCTCTCCTCTCTCTCTCTCTCTCTCTCTCTCTCTCTCTCTCTCTCTCTCTCCTCTCTCTCTCTCTCTCTCTCACATCCACAGACCTTTGCTTAGACTTCCGTCCTGACCCAAGCACACGCTTCTACGAACAAACACAATTACGTTTTACATATGCCTATAGGCAAAGAATCAACGGATAGTTGCATTTAAGAACAAAGGAATAGCTGACAAAGAATTATCATGTGTGTAAAAGAAGAGAGAGAGAGAGAGAGAGAGAGAGAGAGAGAGAGAGAGAGAGATTCCCTATAATGCTAAAGGGGCCATACACGTTCAAAAAAAAAAAAAGCGTTAAAATTTTGCATCAAAATTTTGCTATCAAAATTTTGATGCAAAATTTGAGTGTGTGTGGGACGTTTTGATGTCAAAAAAAAGATTTGAAGCAAAATTTTGATGGATCAAATCCGTTTTGATTTCTTTTGACAAGTCGTCAAATTTTTGAAGCGTGTGTGGGCTCCTGTCAAAATTATGATCAAACTTTTTAGTTCGCAGGTGACTGACGAGGAGATAGGATCACCATGTCTGTGAAGAAGGAGACCGAAAAGAAATTTTTGATTGATTTTCGACCCCTTGATTATTCTACCTTTTTTCTATTCGACTCCTTGCATATTCAACCCCTTATTTATTTGACCCTTTTACTTATTCGATCGTTTACTTATTCGACCCTTTGATTATTCTACCTCTTTCTTGTACCCGTTGAAATACTAACACTAGAGAGCTATTGGGTCCTTTGACTGTCCAGACAGTACTACATTGGATCCATCTCTCTGGTTACGGTTATTTCTCTTTAGCCACGAATGAAAAAATGCAGGATTTCTTTGTATTAGTGCACATACACACACACACATATATATATGTATATGTATATATATATATATATATATATATATATATATATATATATATATGTATATATATATATATATATATATATATATATATATATATATATATATATATATATATTATATATATATATATACATACATTTTATTACAGGGATTTGGAATGTCTGTAATGTGTATACTTATGTCCTTCGTCTCGTGTATAGCGCTTAGTCATTGGGGTTGTCGGCGAATGTTGAGGGATAAGACCTTCAAAAGTTCAAACTACCAGTGAATGTATTTATGTTGATCAGGCTGACACAAGTCTCTTTTTATAGTTTATATGTGAAAGATCTATTTTGATGTCCATTTCCGACGTTTACCAGGAGGTTTATCAGAGTCCAATGCCAACACTAGTGCTATGGCCACTGATGCATCCATGTCGAAGATTTTGACCATACTGAATTTTGATGGGAAAAACGCCTATACGTGTGTGGGCAATTATGCATCAAAATTTTGCATCAAAATTTGGATGCAATTTTTGACGCTTTTTTTTGAACGTGTATGGGCCCCTTAAGGTTCATTTCAGTTGTGTTTGTTTTTACAATGGTATACGTCCTTTTAACGGAAGAATTTTCGTTCGATTTCATTTGGCGTCGGTCCGTTGCAAGGAGAAACTTGCTACAGTAAATGTGTGTGCATGCGTGTGTTTATGCAAGGCTGTTACAATCAACAGAGGATTGTTGATGTTTCAGCTTCTCTAGACTTTAATAGGTCTATAATTTTGAATATCTTTGAAAATTTGTATTTTATAATAAATATGAACATTATATAAATGATATAATAAAAATGACACATTATGAACAATATATATATATATATATATATATATATATATATATATATATATATATATATATATATATATATATATATATATATATATATATGTATTAAAAAAACGAATGATTCGAGTAAGCGATGAACATCGTTGCCAAATCTCCTCCTGACACCTTTATTTCCCTTAATAACACTGATACTACATTAGAAATTCCATTTACATTTGGCAACAAGTGAGACTAACAAGAAACTACGCTTTAGCTTTATAGGGAATCTCTCTCTCTCTCTCTCTCTCTCTCTCTCTCTCTCTCTCTCTCTCTCTCTTCTTTTACACACATGGTAATTCTTTGTCAGCTATTCCTTTGTTCTTAAATGGAACTATCCGTTGATTCTTTGCCTATAGGTGTATAGGAAACGTAATTGTGTATGTGCGTGGATGTGTGTGCTTGGGTAATGACGGAAGTCTAAGCAAAGGTCTGTGGATGTGTGAGAGAGAGAGAGAGAGAGAGAGAGAGAGAGAGAGAGAGAGAGAGAGAGAGAGAGAGAGAGAATCTTTTCTAACAAATAAAAGTTCAAGTTTAATCGTGCACACTATACTAAAGTCCATCTGATTAGCTTCCCTGTTCACACCATGATTGGTCTACATACTGACGAAAGGTAGCTTCCCCCATCGGCCTCCGCTCTAAATAGAAAATATCAATAATGCGATAGGAGATCCTCACTCATGTGATGTCTCAGTAAGGATTTAAACTTCAGTCTACAAAACGAAGTAAAATGAGAAAATCTAATCACAACGAAACACCCGATTTGAACTAAGTATTTCCCAGAACATTTCGTTCAAAATTCTATTCGTTTGATCATGAAACTTTGAGATGACACTGAAATCAAATATGGAGAGAGAGAGAGAGAGAGAGAGAGAGAGAGAGAGAGAGAGAGTGTGTGTGTGTATAGCGTCTCTATGCGAATTGCCTCATTTCCTTCAAGGTCAGAAGGGCGTATGTGAAAAGTCATTATGTTTAGAGAAAATAATGTCAGTAATGAAACTAAAAAATAAAAGATACATTTTGAACAAAAATTAAATTTGATATTTTAAACGTCGGATGATTCTGATGAGCGGCGTTGCCACTTCTCCTAACAATATTATTTCCCTCTCTAACACTGATACTGCGTTTGGCCTTCCACTTACATTTGGCACAAACTAGAATCTTCGAAGTATGTAGAATCTCTCTCTCTCTCTCCTCTCTCTCTCTCTCCACATACACACACTATTCAATGTTTTATTCGTTTATATTATTAGATGTTTTCGATTCTAAAATAGTCATAAACCGAAATTTCCCGCCTTTACTTCCCGTCAACATCTCGCGGAGTCAATTGGCTTTGGCTTCGTCTTCATTTTAAAAAATTCCAACTTCTGTAAGTAACGAATACAATACAAAGTAAATCCTGAATTATTTATATATTACGTGTAGGTAATACCTATCAATTTTCGGCCAATGTTGCCCCAAGAAAAGGGTGATATGATAACTACTTGTGTTAAATTGAAGTCAAAGTCTCAGTCATGCGAACTTGAGAGCCTTTATGAACCCAAAGATCACGTGATCTCTGCTGTCAACAGGTTACTCAGATTCTGAGTCTCAGAAACATTTGTGTGAAATATAGTTTCATAATTTAATTGATGTAAACGTCTTGCAAGCAATTGAAAGAGTCTCTGTTGCTTGGAAATAGCAGTTCATCTCGTGATTGCATCTAAATAATCAGTAGTCTCACTTATGAGCCACCGCCTTGCTAAGGCCTAGACTCCTTGCACCGTCGCCAACACCTTTGGACACACACAATTTATCTATTAGTTTACCTTTGAGAGAGAGAGAGAGAGAGAGAGAGAGAGAGAGAGAGAGAGAGATTTTGTTATTGAGTCCGAATGTATTTTGCATAACTTAATATACACTTTCCAAACTGCAACAGTATCAAACACTGTCTCAGTCAAACTGTTTAAAACTGTCAAACTGCGAGCAGTGACAGTCCTGGCTGACAGCTTGCTGAGAGAGTGGTCGGTTAGTCACAGTGTCAGCGAGACTCAGAGTCAGCTATCAGCATTTAGGTGTAGTGACTCTCCAGGGTCTCGCTCACACACAAACCACAGACAGTATATGCAACAAGAGAGAGAGAGAGATCTGACCAGAAATTTCAAGTTTAAAAAACAAAATCTTACGTTTATGTTTTTAAAATTATGTATTCTATAGGTTTCCCGTTATTATTATTATTATTATTATTATTATTATTATTATTATTATATACATACATACATATATATCACGCACATTCTATTTACATTTCTCTGAGAATAAAAATGGAATTTGGCAACACTGCAGTCACAGCCACTCGAATCATTCGGTTTATGAAACATCAATATTTCTATTTTGTTCAAAATATGTCCTTTTTATTGCTATTTTCGTTATATTAACTATATCGTTTTTCCCCCTTTGTTGTAAAATGCCAAACTCTCTCTCTCTCTCTCTCTCTCTCTCAAATCAATAAGCAGCTGTTTCTTTTGTGTATCGACATGATCAGCAAAGCTGTACTAAGTCATGGCCACCCATACTAGATTGGTTTGCTTTGAGCGAGCAGACTAAAGTCTCCCACCATCACTAATCCGCACTGGCCAGTGGGTGTTGTAAACTGGCCAAACCCAAGATATGAATAAGGACATGTCTGAGGTCTTTGTCCTACAGTGGATTAGAAACGGCTGCATTTATTATTATTATTATTATTATTATTATTTGCTAAGCTACAACACTGGTTGGAAAAGCAAGATGCTATAAGCCCAAGGGCTCCAACTGGGAAAAATAGCCCAGTGAGGAAAGGAAATAAGGAGATAAATAAATGATATAAGAAATGATGATGATGATGATGATGATGATTAATATTATTATTATTATTATTACTCAAGTCATGTCTGAGGCTTTAGTCCTACAGTGGACTGCATTTGTTATCGTTGCTGTAGCTATTTTGTAAATAAATAAATATATATATATATATATATATATATATATATATATATATATATATATATATATATCCACTAATGGCCAATTACCATATACTGCAACTTGGCGCCTAAGACCTCTAATTCATTCCAAAGGGCGAAGCAATATGAAACTATCGCTCAATTCAGAGGAATATTCCTAGTTTCATCGACCAAAATACTGTGATAATATCGCTCAACTCCGAGGAAGCACAGAGAGAGGACCCCAGTCCGAGTGCTTTGGAAATGACAGTTTATTCTGAGAGCAAATCGAACCGAAATCACTTGGGATTTTTTCATTTAGAATAATAATAATAATAATAATAATAATAATACTAATAATAATAATATTAATAACTTGTTACTTGATTATAATGTCACTCCAAGGACTGCACATTTCTTAGTTAAGAGGAATAATGAGTCTCACATATGAATGGAAGGTGTTCAACAACCTCTTTGAACCTGAAATTTTATGTGTGTGTGTGTGAACAAGTTTGTACAAATGGATCTAACCTACATATTCATTAGGTTTCCCTTTCCTCTTCAAATAAATTCGTTCAGTTGAGCGTAATGAACAGGGCCACCTAGATAAAAGCTCTCGAACAATACATCTACGTTGAACAAATAAAAATGACATTTTTAAAAACTTAAAGAAGATTTGCCGGACAGAGTTAGAAATTCGAAACGGCCTGCACACACACACACACACTTGGCCTACACTTGATATCTCTTTTAAAATCTATTATAGATTATACATAATAAATATAAGATTATGCAAAACGTGTAATGTATCATAATTAGTATCACAATAAAAACAGGACATTCACACGTCCGACAAATAAGTACAGATCGACCACAGAAATTGAAACGCCATCAACCGTAACCACAGACGCATGGCCATGCAACTTCCCGCCAATTTCCTAGACTATATTAATTTTGGTCCCTCTAACTTTTTCTCTATTGTTCAGTTATATTTATTCGTATTTGCTGCTTCAACGTGTATATATATATATATATATATATATATATATATATGTGTGTGTGTGTGTGTGTGTGTAATGAACAAAATGTTAAACTATTATTATAACAAATAAACATCTTTTTTACTACTACAAAATATCATGTTGTGAATTATGTAATTTTAAAATATGAATAAATGAATGTGATTACGTGATATTCTATGAGAAAATATGCTGCATATTTTACCAGTTTGTTATTTGTTAGTGAATGACGTTACGCCAAACCTATGGAAGCTATTCAAACGAAACTTGGTGGACCTGTGGGGTATGTGACCCAAGGATAAATCCATTAGATTTTGAAGAAAATACATCGAAGTACAATTAGGCAGTGGAGCCTAAGGGCCCTGGGCCAGACCAAGCGCGGCTAGTGGCAGGTTAGTGGTAAGAGGTTCCCGCGGCAAATTGAAACCATAGGTATCTTATGTAGGTGGCCAGATAGGAGGCACGGGAAGCCTCAAGCCGCTGCAGTTGCCGCCAGACTATGTTTCATGTTTTAAAAAAATCGCGGCGGCTTGAGCGTCTTCACCCAAGATTACGCCATTTTTCATCAGTTCCTGAAGGGGTAGGCGTTCAATTGTTCGTTTCCAGCCATTACTAATCAACAATTTATTGGGAGGTGTTTCGGAGAGCAAAAATAGATTAAATAAATGGAAGTTATGGCAATCAACTGCAAATGGATGGTAATAAAATAGTGGGTAGGCCTACGCTTTTTTGTGCTTTACAACCTATTTAATCACCATTTAGTTATATATATATATACACACACACACATATATATATATATATATATATATATACAGTATATATATATATATACATATACATATATATGTATAAATTATATATATATATATATATATAGAGAGAGAGAGAGAGAGAGAGAGAGAGAGAGAGAGAGAGAGAGAGAATTTCAAATGTGAAAAGAATCGTATGTACATTTAAACAATATATCTTATGCAACTGCTAGTTAATTCTGGAATGAAAGGGACAATGATTTTTCGTGAACTTTATCATATTTGAACCAATTATAATAGCTGGTAAGAGAGAGATTGAGGTTGTCTATAGTTCGATGTTTGTTTTTTGAGCCTGAATCCAGGAAGGATGTTCCCATCAAAGAATCTAAAGACTTGTGAAATATGCAGATATTCATTAAATCTGTCGCCGTACAAACGAGACTGGCAACATTAATTTTAAAATTAACTTATTTTTCCTTCTCTGTTTATTAAAATCGTGACTCCAGACTCTTGTGTAATTTATAGTTCAGATTAAAATAACGATTTTCAATCGGAAGTAATTTCCTACTCAAACACCATCGTCATGTTGACGAGGAAGGCTATCAGCTGGGAGTGGAGGAGGCAAGAGAGGTGTGGCGGTTCCGGTGTGGCCACCCAACATTTTGTCGCTGGCTTGCCGCCCGAGTCACGCCGCTAACCTCGCCGCTCATCGCTGCTTGACGTGGCGAAGACATAATTGCTTTCTACTGAGTGCCTCTCTAGTTTCAGCTTTAGTGTTGATAGTCCAATACTATATTTATGTCGTTTATTCTATCAAAATTGAGATGAAATTAGTTTAGAGATAAAACTTGTATGGAAATCTTATTCCATAATCAAGCACATTCCTCAACTTCGGCTCATTTGAGTAGCTGCAACGATTTGACGAGATTAAACCAATGACGGTTGATGGCGTGTCAATTTTTCATTTGTTGAGCCTGTAAGTGACACATTTATTAATGTGATATCGAATATAATACATTTCCATGTTTTGTATGGAAGTAAAATGTACTTCCTAACTGTGCAGCTGAATCGGTGGAACTTCGAAAGTTCAAACTTGCAGTGAATGTTTGTATGTTGAACAGGCGGACCTGAGTTCATATTTTATACATGAAAGGTCTATTTTAATACTATCATTACTAGCTAAGCTACAACCTTAGTTGGAAAACCAGGAAGCTATAAGCTCAAAGGCCCCAACAGGGAAAAATGGCCCAATGAAATTAATAAACTACAAGAGAGGTGTTATTCAAAATATATTAAGATCAGTAACGGCATTAAGTGCAGGCTAACGCTTTTGGTGTATTTCTAATAATTTTTCAGATCTAAGCAAAAGTGGTAATAATTTCTTCAGTCAAATCCGGAGAGAGAGAGGAGAGAGAGAGAGAGAGAGAGAGAGAGAGAGAGAGAGAGAGAGAGGAGAGAGAGAGAGAGAGAGAGAGAGTAACTACGTTTTTGGTTAGGCCTAATCTAATTGTTATGCACATATCTAATGCATTTCTGAATGAATTCTCTTGCTTTCGAGGTATATATACAGTGCATGTATGTGTGTGTATGTATGTGTGTATGTATATGTATGTAGTTTAGGTAATGTTTTTTTTTATGATGTTTTTAATCTCGGTTTAGTTGAATAATTGTTACCCACTAAAGCAATTAAAACGAAATATTTCGAATTATTCTTTTCGAAATTTCTTATCACTTGTAACCTTCGCTAACGAAGTTGGAAGGAGGTTATATTTTCGCCCCTATTCGTGTGTTTGTCTGTTTGTTTGTGAACAACTTCCTGGCCACAATTTTACTCGTGGAGTAGTGAAACATTCAGGGATTAATTGTTATATTGATACGTTGAAGTGATTCAGTTTTGAAAGTCCTAGGTCAAAGGTCAAGGACAAGCAAAATGTCGACCGAAATAAGCACTCTGAGTGCCTTCCTAGTTCAATATGGTTATTTTATCTAGTGCAATTTTGAATCTTAGATGGTTATTTTAGCAATTCAGGAACATGCAGACTCTCTCTCTCTCTCTCTCTCTCTCTCTCTCTCTCTCTCTCTCTCTCTTTGACGCAAAGGGCCTAGCTTAGATTTCGCCAGTCGTCTCAATCTCCAGCTTTAAATCAATACTACTCCATTCATCATCATCGACTTGACGCCTCATAGTCTCAGCCATGTAGGCCTGGGTCTCCCAACTCTTCTGGTGCCTTGTGGAGCCCAGTTAAAAGTTCGGTGAACTAATCTTTCTTGGGGAGTGCGAAGAGCATGCCCAAACCATCTCCATCTACCCCCTCACCATGAACTCATCCACATATGGCACTCGAGTAATCTCTCTTATAGTTTCATTTCCAATCCTGTCTTGCCATTCAACTCCCAATATTATCCTGAGGGCTTTGTTCTCAAATCTACAAAATCACTTAATGTTTCATTGTCATACCATGACTAGTGTCGTTAGAGTAACGCCGATCTCACCAAACTGATATAAAGCCTGACTTCTATATGTCATTAGAGGCGTTTTGATTTTTACTTAACGTAGTCAATGTCTGATTAGCTTTTTTCAATCTTTAAACTCGAATTCTAAAGACCCTGTATTAGAGAGATCATAGTTCCTAAATGCTTGAAGGATTCTACCTCGGACACTAGTAAGAGAGCAAACTTAGTATTACGCTGTATGGCAGGAGGGGAGAGGAAGGGGAGGCGACTAAAATTAATATGAATATAATTTCAAGCATTATTATTTACGTTAATTCAACGGGAGGATAGGGGGAAAACAGGGAGGGGGAAATGAGAAGAACATGTGCATGATAATCGTGAGGCGATCTATTTTTAGATGTTGCGCTGTGAATTCAAGAGTAGAATTTTATGTTAAAACGCGAAAAGAGAGAAAGGAAGTCAAGGGAGAAGGGAGGGGGAAAAGTAGGGGAAAAGAAGGGAGGAGTGAAAATGAATGTTACAAAGGTATAACTGAAGGTTACCACTAACTAATTAACATCGAAAACTGGGATCGAAATGTTATTTAGGATATGTTAAAATTAAAACCAGCGAATTTTTTTTACGCTAAATCTCGAGTAAGTGAAAGGGGAGAGAGAGAGAGAGAGAGAGAGAGGGAGAGGGAGAGGTGACTTATGAACAGATCTAACAAAATAACTCATAAAAATAAGATCGAAACTAAAATTAATGCCAAGATTAAGTTTTAAACAAAATGATATTTACGTTATATTGAGAGAGAGAGAGAGAGAGAGAGAGAGAGAGAGAGAGAGAGAGAGTTGAAGATTCGGTGTTGGAGGGAGATTGTGGGAGATCTAGTTTTAAAATTGTGGGTGCTTTGGAGGACTGGGCGAGACTGACGAAAGATTGTTGGAGATTGACTGTTGGAGGCAGATTATAAGAGAAGTGATAGAATGTTGGAGAAATTTGTTGGAGGAATAATATTAGGTCAAAGTATGTTGAAGATTGTTGGAGAAGAAAGAGGGAGAGGAATGGTGTGTGGTAGAATAGGCCTAGTCAACCAACCCTGCCTCTCCACTCCCTTATGTCATGGGCAGATTATGATTTATAATGAAAGACCTTTTTCATCATAATAAAGACTTAATTCATTATTATGTCTTCCGATTTTAGAGCAGAGGCCGATGGGGGAAGAAGCTACCTTACGTCACAATGAAAATAGGAAAGCTGATCACATGGACTTTGGTCTATTGCGTAGGATTACACTCGAACTTCTCTCTCTCTCTCTCTCTCTCTCTCTCTCTCTCTCTCTCTCTCTCAGATTTGTCCCTATATCCATGCATGAACACACAATTACTTTTCATATATACCCATAGGCAAAGGATATTGGTATTAAAGAACAAAGGAATAAGAGGAAAAGATATCGAATGAGAGAGAGAGAGAGAGAGAGAAAGAGAGAGAGAGAGAGAGAGAGAGAGAGGGAGAGATTTTATTCCATGTATTCCTTATCATATTTAAAACATTGTTTTGATTATCTTCACTTGTTGCCAAATGTAAATAGAATGTCTAATCGAGTATCAATATTAGTAAGGGAAATCAAGTTGTTTGGAGGAAATTTGGCAACGCTGCTCGTCTGTCACTCGAATCATTTATTTTTTAAATATCAATTAGTTTAATTTTGTTTATAATGTGTCATTTATTGTCATTTTCATTATATTATCTGTATTACTTCCCCTACATTATAAAATGCAAATTTCCAAACATATACATTTTCAAATCGACTTATTAACGTCTAGAAATCTGAATGTTCAAGGTATTATGCTTGCACAAACACACGCACGCACACACACATTTACAATCCCAAGCTGCTCCTTGCAACGGACCCTAGATGTTAGTCCTATCCCATTGCACTGGACTAACTGCAAGAAAAACTAATTATCTTCTCAGGTAATTAAGCCAAAATTATTCAAATACTAAAGAAACCCTACATAGAAAACAATGGTGTAGGCCTAGTTTTACGTATCATAGCCATTCACTTAATCCCAGAACTCACTTACAGACTGCTTTATCCTAATGCAAAATAGGCGTATGTTGTATTCGAATGTCTTTAATTCTAATTTCGACTCTGCATAAGCAGTTATCACTATAAACGTTTTACGGTTTTAGGCATGGAATAGGCATCTGCAAATCAATTAATTTAGG
Source organism: Palaemon carinicauda (assembly GCF_036898095.1). Taxonomy (NCBI): domain Eukaryota; kingdom Metazoa; phylum Arthropoda; class Malacostraca; order Decapoda; family Palaemonidae; genus Palaemon; species Palaemon carinicauda. Next base: position 143,365 of record NW_027171674.1, read on the forward strand.
GCTAAACTAACACATAGCATAAATTTCTCTAATAAAGTTATGATTAAGAGAATTAAATCTAAATTAAAAAAAAACGAAGCCGATGCCAAATCGAATCAAACGTTTGGACTTGGAGACGAGAAATCCTATGACTTCGTCTTGTGATTCTTTAGTGTTAAATCAACTCTCTCTCTCTCTCTCTCTCTCTCTCTCTCTCTCTCTCTCTCTCTCTCTCTCTCCATATATACATGATCCACATATGCCAAAATTCCTCCGTTAAAAAAGAACGTATACCATTGTAAAAGAAGCAACGGAGATAATCACCCTTAATGTGTGACATCATAAGAGTGAGAACAGTTTGCTCCATGGAACTGAATATAGACAGTGATACTTTACAATATTTATTATGTAATTATTTGTCTTCAGTAGATTTTGTCTATTATTATCTATATTAAATATCAAATTGACTTTTTATTCATATTGAATGGAAGAGTTTGACCAGAAGTAAAGAAATATGTTTCAATATTCAAAGAAACAACTACACTAGGCCTATAATCTCATTCAACCCGCAATACTGTATATCGTTTAAATAATTTATAAGGTTTATCTTACTTTTTATGTTCGTTTATTGTGCATTTAATGTTCGTAATTGTAAAAATAAAAGGTTTAAGCTTCAAAACGAGATTTCAACTGCATCTGTATTGTTATTATTATTATTATTATTATTATTATTATTATTACTTGCTAAGCTACAACCCTAGTAGGAAAAGTAGGGCCCCAACAGGGGGAAATAGCCCATTGAGGAAAGGAAACAAGGAAAAATAAAATATTTATAGAACAATAACATTAAAGTAAATATATCTTATGTAGCCTAGACATCATTCATTCATTCATTCATGTGATCCTTGACCAAGTGATATGCACAAAAGTTGCTAAACTCTCTCTCTCTCTCTCTCTCCTCTCCTCTCTCTCTCTCTCTCTCTCTCTCAATTTTAAGTTTTCATTACTTCTCTTGTAATCTATATACTTGCTTTCCCTCACTGGGTCTATTTTACCTTTGTGGAGAAATTGGGCTTATAGCATCCTGCTTTTCCAACCAGTGTTTTAGTTGACCAGGGAGAGCCAGGCAATGGCTGCTGATGGCTCAACAGGTAGACCTATAGGCTCCCCCAAACTTCCCCCCATCCTTAGCTCACAAGGATGGTGATGTTTCAGAAAAACTATTCGACCTGAGTGTGTCTCGAATCCTCGTCCAGCAGATTGCTAGGTAAGGATGTTTCCCTTGCTAAAATACCCACAAAATCACGCATAACCAACAGTCTGTCCACACATCATATCACGCATTGACATAGAGGCATGATAGGTAGTGTGTGTGTGTGTGTGTATATGTGTATGAATGTGATCTTTAGAATGTGTAGGTGTGACTTTTTATATAACCTCTTGCATAAGTAAACTTCCTTTAAAGTAATTGGTTTTAAAGTACCTGCGGTGTAAGTTTTATAAGTAAAAAAGTGTCTTAGTCATATTTTTCCTTCCGTAACATGTGGACACTTGAAACTAAGATGTGTTGTACTTGAAATGCGAGCGCTCTCTCTCTCTCTCTCTCTCTCTCTCTCTCTCCTCTCTCTCTCCTCTCTCTCTCTCCTCTCTCTCTCACATACTTCATAAATACTGTAGGTAGACAACAAAATAATGATGTAACAAAAAAAAAAAAAAAAAAAAAAACTGCAGTGTGAGTCTATAAAGTGTTCCTGACCAAGAGTAGCCTTACGATGAGAGAGAGAGAGAGAGAGAGAGAGAGAGAGAGAGAGAGAGAGAGAGTGGGGGGGGGGTTATTTCCAAAGATCTGAGTTGGTTTTAGTGCAAATCCATTTATCTCAGAATAAACAGACATTTCTAGTTAGTAGTTTATAGTTTATCGTTCTATGATTTGAGTGGTAGTTTCACACACACACACTACACAAATATATATATATATATATATATATATATATATATATATATATTCAATATATACACATATATTCAATTATAGAGTTTAATGCTAATGGCCAATTGACACTAATTTAAAATTACTATCTTTTTCTTCTTCTGTGTAACAGGAATAAATAGCGAATACGAATACAAAAATTAATTGCAAGCTTTTTAATCAATCAATTTATCAAATTATTTGAAATAGGCCTACTTGCTATAGGCTGTTTAAGGGACGATCATTTATAATGATACTATTTGGAAACCTATTAATTGAAAATTCTCTTGACTGGGATCTTTGTGGAGGGAAACATTTTGATTAATCTTGTTTAAAGTTAGTGAAGGTTTTGTTTTGAATAGAAAGCAACTAATGCTATGGTATACATATTCTTGCATTTGTTCAACATTGAGAGAGAGAGAGAGACCAGAGAGAGAGAGAGAGAGAGAGAGAGAGAGAGAGAGAGAGAGAGAGAGAGAGAGAGGTATTGAACGTCCTATTGCTGAGCCAATTTATCCAGGATAAACCACAGAATATTTCGTCGAGATCTATATGAACGAGAAACCTCTATGTGCAATTGAGAGTTTGATCTCTCTCTCTCTCTCTCTCTCTCTCTCTCTCTCTCTCTCTCTCTCTCTGCGGAAATTCTTCCGTTAAAAAGATATATATATACCATTACTTAAAACAGCAAGAGAAATAATCCCCCTTACTGCCTGACCGCCGTAAGGGTGAGAACAGATTGTTCAAGGTAACTGGATAAACACTAAAATATTAAAATGTTATGTAATTACTTACCTTTTGGGGGGATTTTGTTTATTATATATATTATATATATATATATAATATATATATATATATTATATATTATATATTAACAAAGGAAAGGACCACTAACTCCATAAAAGGTCTCCTTTGATGGAAGGATATAGCTGCTCACTAGAATCATTCGATTTTTGAAACGTCCAACATTTCTATTTTGTTTATATTGTGTCATTTATTGATATTTTCGTTATGTTATCTGTTCCATTTTCCCCCTACATTATAAAATGCAAATGTTCAAATATATATTTTTCAAATAGACTTATTAACGTCTAGAAATCTTACATGTTGAAGGTACTAGCCTTGTACAAACATACACACCACGAATGCACATTTACCATAACAAGCTGCTCCTCTTTGCAACGGACCCTAGATGTTAGTACTATCCCATCCCAACAGCCCTGTCTCTCTCCTATCCCATTTCACTAGACTAACTGCAAGACAAAAATAATTATCTTCTCAGGGAATTATGCCAAAAATTATTGAAATACTAAACAAAATCTACATAGAAACAATAGGCGTAAGTCTAGCTATAGATATCGGTCCATTCACTTTATCCTTATCGCGAAGGAGACGTATCTAGTGTTCGAATGTCTAATTCTAACTTCGACTTCGCATAAGTAGTTATCATTGTAAAAATTTTAGTTTTAAGCATGGAATAGGCATCTGCAAACACATCTCTTAGGCCTACACTGAAATAAAGCATAAATTCCTCAAATAAAGTTATGATTAACAGAATTAAAACTAAATTTACACACACACACACACACACATATTATATATATATATATATATATATATATATATATAGATATATATATATCTCCACTAACAAAACATTTTTCATATTCTGCAATTTGTCCCTCAAAATCTTTCCTAAAATCTCCAACTCTTTCAAAAGATTGAAGCAATATGAAAACTATCGCTCAATTCAGAGACAAATTCCTATTTTCATTGGGCGAAATATTATGAAAATATCGTTCAACTTAGAGGAAGATGTAAAGGGTCTCCCAATTTGAGTGCTTTGGGAATATCATGTTATCTAAATATTAAGAAATCCTAACCATAATCATTTGGAATCTTTTTCATTTATATCAATAATAATCATCATCATCTCTTACTCCCATGGACGCAAAGTGCCTCTATTAGATTTCGCCAGTCGTCTCTATCTTGAGCTTTTAAATCAATACTTCTCCCTTCATTGTCTCCCTACTTCACTCTTCATAGTCCCTCAGCCATGTAGTGAACTAATCATCATACGTTCAGCTTGGCTCCAGAAGGCGCTATAAGAGTTGGAAGACCCAGGCCTACATGACTGAGGACTATGAAAGCGTGAAGTGGGAGATGATGAATGGGTAAGTATTGATTTAAAAGCTCAAGATAGAGTCTGCTGTCGAAATCTAACCCAGGCACTTTGTGTCAATAGGTGTGGGAAGAGATGATGATGATGATGAATTTCTCATGGTGACTGCCAGCAGGATGACCGATTGGGTTTAAGGCGATATACAAGATGTCTTTTCGACTTTTAACCCTGATGCCTCGCGGATGATCTAACTGGAATGAGTATGAACCGGCAGGGGTCCCTTTGCCTTAGTGAGATAGGCACTGCGCATCACAAGGGAACTGGCTATCCTTTGATGTATCTAGCCAATGAATCCCATATGGATTTAATCAATTTATAATAATAATAATAATAATAATAATAAATAATAATAATAAATAAATAAATAAATAAATTAATTATAATGTCACTTCAATAACTGTGCACTTGAATAGGTGTAACACATATACTTAACATTTCTTAGTTAAGAGGAATAATGAATCTCACATATGAATGGAATGTGCTCAATACCCTGTTTGAACCTGAAATTTGTGTGTGTGTGTGTGTGTGTGTGTGTCTGTGAACATGTTTGTACAAATGGGTCTAAACCTACATATTTATTAGGTTTCCCCTTTTCCTATTCAAGTAACTCAGTTCACCTGAACGTAATGAACAGGGCCACATAGCAT
>NW_027171675.1:5000-12500 GCF_036898095.1 Palaemon carinicauda
GACATTAGAGAGAGAGAGAGAGAGAGAGAGAGAGAGAGAGAGAGAGAGAGAGATAGGAAACTAGATTTTACAGAACCTTTTGTCTCATTTATTCATTACCATTGGAGCTACCTGAAGTATTATAAAAATACATTCCATTAACGATGTTATGAAGCTGAGATTCCCCAATTGCTGGTAATAATTAGAAAAAAGAAAAAAAAAATCCACGAAGAGTGCTTCAAAACACAATTTTATAAGAAAAATTAGTTTTAAACGTTTTTGTTAAATTTGGCATCTGTAAAGGTATACCGTAGTAATGCATTTACGATATGGGAGATAGAAAAAATATACAATAAATAACTGTTTTTTTTTATTTTTTTTCAACTATATTTTGATAGTTTATGAAGATTTAGCGAGTTAATTATTCTAAGGTATGTCATTTATATATCCGACTGATGAAATTCTGCTTGCCCTTAGTAAAGTAATCGTATCATAGGAGCAAATTATTCTGTAAAAAAGGTTCATTATGGATTAATGATTTTTTCATGTGTATGTTATTCTATGTAAAGTGATAGAGGGAACAGAAGTCACGTATCTCTAATGATAAAGAATGTTGCTGTAAAATATAAAATTTACCGAATCAAACAACTAAAATGTCATGAATGTTGAGATAGTATTTTATTAAAATATCCCTTAATGGAATACAGCCCAAAGTCGTGTAATTGCATATTTTATCTTTTGGCTGAAGGGTAATGAAAAAAATCTAATATATCTACCGGACTTTTGAAAGCGATATGTTGAAGTACATTTTCCATTACAACAGTATATTATTTCAATTAAGGATAGTGGTGTCCTTTTGCAAACGCCCCTGCCTGGCGATTGCCGGATTAGGGCTCGAGTCCATCTCCAGCTTGATATTATCTCGTAGTGTCTACAACTTTACCATCCTTATGAGCAAGGGAAGGGTGTTTTGTGGGAACCTATTAATCTACTTGGGGTGGAGAGGGGGCTCGGGCGATGACCATATTTATATACGGTCAGACTCTAAGGAATTGTCCTTCTAGATAAGGTAATGTCACTGTCCCTTGCATCTGCCATTCATGACGTGCCATTAAATAAGCTTTATTTTAAAAACGTTTCTCTAGAGCCAAACCATTGTTAGGTTCCATATCCACCGATACACACATAATCTTATACATATGCGGATGTTTAGTAAAAGATAAAATGTACAATAAACGGACAATTATAATTACATGAACCTCTACTCTTTATTCAAAAGTAACGTAGCTTTATTATACAGATACAAAAACGTGAAACTTGAAAAACACGTGATAAAAGAGAAACAATAAGTTAGATGAAATTTAAAAAGTTTTATGAATGTATATGCTAGCTGGAAGAATGTAACCATGAACAAACTTCAAAGAGAATTATTTGCTAACCGAAACAGATAGACCTAGAAATTTATTTTTGAATCAGAAAATAATGATTTTTTATTCTCAATTCTTAATAAATGCGTATATATATATATATATATATACATATATACATACATATACATATATATATATATATATATATGTATATATATATATATATATATATATATATATATATATATATATGTGTATATATATATATATATATATATTCTCTCTTTCTTTCTCTCTCTCTCTCTCTCTCTCTCTCTCTCTCTCTCTCTCTCTATAAATATATATATATATATATATATATATATATGGATAAATATCAACATAACATCGTGTTCAAATAGAAATAAATTTCTACCTCATACTTGGGATCGAACGCTAGCCCCTTTTAATAAAAGGCCAGGTCGAAACCAACCACGCCACAAGAGACCATAAAAGAAATCGGAACCTGACGCTACCTAGCTGTCCGAGGATTTACCCGGCGAGACATCAGTCTCTTACCAGCGAGTTTTACCCGATTTCCCGGCCCACCACGTGACACAATTGGTAGTAATTCATTCAAATTACCCCTAAAGAGTCAATATGGATAAATATCAACACAGCATTGTGTTCAAATAGAAATAAATTTCCACCTTATACTTGGGATCGAACGCTAGCCCCTTCTAATGAAAGGCCAGGTTGAAACCAACCATGCCACGAGAGGCCATAAAAGAAATCTAAACCTGACGCTACCTAGCTGTCCGAGGATTTACCTGGCGAGATATCAGTCTCTTACCAGCGACTTTTACCCGATTTCCCGGCCCACCACTTGACATAATTAGTAGTAATTCATTCAAATTACCCCTAATGAGCCAATATGGATATATATCCACACAACTTCGTGTTCAAATAGAAATAAATTTCTACCTCATGCTTGGGATCGAACGCTAGCCCCATCTAAGGAAAGGCCAGATAGAAACCAACCATGCCACGAGAGACCATAAAAGAAATCGGAACCTGACGCTACCTAGCTGTCCGAGGATTTACCTGGCGAGACATCAGTCTCTTACCAGCGAGTTTTACCCGATTTCCCGGCCCACCACGTGACGCAATTGGTAGTAATTCATTCAATATGGATAAATATCAACACAACATCGTGTTCAAATATATATATATATATATATATATATATATATATATATATATATATATTGTTGTTAATAATGGTCATTCCGCCACCTTTTTTTCAAACAAAGACCCCACCAGCAAGGAGTTGGTCGGCAGGTCACAAGTTTTGGGACCATACCCAGAGTCTCACCACCCCTCCAACCATCCTATACCAGTGTATTCCCCTTGGGATTTCATTTTCAGCCATATTTTACGAACCGCGTGATGACATTGAGAGCCCAGGAGAATGAGGGAGATGTGAAGGATGTAGGGACACGTGACAAAGCCTGACCAATAGGACAGCGGTTAGGCCAATTCCAACCAATCACCCCCGATTTGGGGACAATTGGGGTTGAATCTACCCTGGAAAAACTGGGTCTCCTTCTTCACTAACAGACCTCCAAGAGAGACATATCAGCTCTCTTCACCTTCAAGACACCAGGGATGCTGGGCCAGACCTACCCTCCACAAGGGAGGAACCAGAGTCCTTTTTACTAAGGTAAGGTGTCTGATTTTGAGATCCTCATCATCCTTACCCAACCTTCCATCCCTTCTAAATCACATCCCATATTTTTTCCTTTTATCCTTTAAAGAAAGATCCTCCCCCTTGAACCTTCTTATCCCATTCCTTATATCCACAACCACGTGTGCCGTTTGCTCCTAGCCTTAAGTGATTCACCTAGTGACAGTGTTGATTCCCACGTATAGTGTTTATATCCCTAAGCATTGCACTTACATTTAATTTGCTTAAAGGTTTCAACCACATGACTTCATCGTGTTCCCAGCCTGTAGAAGTAAGTGTTCTGTAATAATTTAATTTATTTCCCTTTTCAAGGAATGTGATTGCTGTGCTGAATTCTCATCGACGGTCCATCAAACTCCACTCGAAGCTTATCGTGGCTTAAATTAAAATATAGTTATCTGCTGTGCTCCCCTTTTATTGATTTTTATTTAAATATTATTGTAAATATATATATTTGTTGGTATTCCTTGTCTTATCGCTGACTGGTGACCTTTCCATTATTACTTTCCTTTGTTATTGCCCTGAGTCCTTTAAGTAAGGCCGGACTCATACAGACGGGCTCGTAGCAAACTGGCGACCTTGCCAGGATTCGCTAAGACAGTAATTTCAAATTATTTTTATTAAAGTCAAATTGCCCCCCTTTAGCGTCTTGACGAACCTCAATTTCACTTCAAGTAAATCATATTATCACTGGAGTTGGAACCGTGGAAGAAAACAGCAAAAGCATTCTATTTTCATTGTTAAAATTTTGTATTTATTTGTACATGTGTTCGCACCACGAACCCATTTGTTTTAAAAACCACATGGTGGGTTCAGTTCCATTGATCGGCGGGAAAGCCAACCACGTGAGAAGAATTTATGCTCCTTTCGTTCTGAGTGTTTATTACCAGAGTGGTGGATATCTTTATTTTTATATATTGTGCAGTGAGTGAATGTTTAATTATTAAAAAAATTTTAGGAAAAAAAACGTGGTAGACTAAAACATGTGTTAATTTCCAGTGAGGCATAAGTCCTGTGTTGGTAACGGTAAGAACGCGTGGCATTCCTTATTTCGATTTTTCCTTTTGATAGTAAGGGTATGTAATTTCATTTTGTTACTTTTCGTGGGATATTATTTTTATGTACATTTTTAAAGGGATAATTTTCGTACGATTGTGTAAAATTGTTAACGTAAAGATAAAGGTTTTATGATATCACATTCAATTTCATTTTTTTCAGTCAGGGTATAGGATCATTTAGATAAAATATTTGGGAAGTGTAATTTCTTAAATTCATTTTTTTTACGAAAAGGGAAATATGTAAGGGGGTTGATTTTCTTAGCGAAGCATTGAGCAAACTCAGTGACATTGTTTGTTTTATTTAATTTATTATACTTTAAGTATAAATACAAACTTTTCTTTAAGTCTCAGGGTTGCAAGTGGTGGTGTTGCAAGAACGCACCCACACATTTTACAAATCCATTTTTTTCTTATGACTAGCATAGAGGGTCACACATCGTGGAGATTCCATTTTTTCTTATGACTAGCATAGAGGGTCACACATCGTGGAGATTCCATTTTTTTCTTATGACTAGCATAGAGGGTCACACATCATGGAGATTCCATTTTTTCTTAAGACTAGCATAGAGGTCCACCCAGAGTTGTGATTCCATTTTTCTTAAGACTAGCATAGAGGTTTCCCCAGAGTTGTGATTCCATTTTTTCTTAAGACTAGCATAGAGGTTTCCCCAGAGTTGTGATTCTATTTTTTTTATGACTAGCTTAGAGGTTCACCCATAATTGTGATTCCATTATTTTATGACTAGCATAGAGGTTCACCCACAGTTGTGATTCCATTTTTCTTAAGACTAGCATAGAGGTCCACCCAGGGTTGTGATTCCATTTTTCTTAAGACTAGCATAGAGGTTTCCCCAGAGTTGTGATTCCATTTTTCTTAAGACTAGCAAAGGGGTTTCCCCAGAGTTATGATTCCCTTTTTTTATGACTAGCTTAGAGGTTCACCCATAATTGTGATTCCATTATTTTATGACTAGCATAGAGGTTCACCCACAGTTGTGATTCCATTTTTCTTATGACTAGCATAGAGGTTCACCCATAGCTGTGATTCCTTTTTTTTTATGACTAGCATAAAGGTTTACCCATAGTTGTGATTCCATTTTTGTTATGACTAGCATAGAGGATTTTCCATAGGTGTGATTCAAATTTTCTTATAACTAGAGTAGAGGGTCACCCATAATTGTGATTCCAGTATTTTCATGTCTAGCATATAGGGTCACCCATAGTTGTGATTCCATTTTATCTTGTCTAGCATAGAGGGTCGCCCATTGTTGTGATTCTATTTTTTATTGTCTAGCACAGTTTTTATATATATCATTACTTGTTTGGACGCATTACAACCAGACAGCCTAAGCTCACCCATTGTCGTGACCCTGGTTTTCAAGTTAGGCTCCTGTTCAATTACTTGCGAGGCTTACTATTCGGTGATATCTCTTTCTCGAGAGGAATTTTTTACAGCCATTGTGCATTTTGCCCAGCTCCATCTTCATCCTTCCTTCCATGAAACTCTTGCGTAAGGCTAGAGTGTCTTTCCCTTCCGTGTAATTTCTTGCACGGTCAACATCGTACCTTGTGTTGTTGAGTTTGTTCTTGTCGCTGTCTCCACAAGAAATTAGCACAATGACTACTGCTGAGATCAGTGCATTTGTAGATTTGGCAGAACGACAAGGCTATGAGAGAGAAGCATTGCGAAGGTATGTGTAGGAGCTCATGAATGAAGCCAAAGCCCGGAGAAGAACAGAGCAAGAATGGATGTGGTATGAAAAAGAGAGAGCGCATGAATTAAGAATGTAGGAGATGGATGCCCGATTGGTACAACTCAATCACTTGCCACCTCAACCCAATATTACCAAAGTCCAGCAGGACAATCGCAGGAGGATCCACTTCATTGAAGGGTTCACCAAGGAATTCCCTACATCAAGCGACATCGGACATGACGGCTACGATTTGCGCCTGGGTCAAGAGCCCATGAAGGTGGTACGAGTGCCCCTCATGTGCAAGAAGGCTGCCAAGCCGGAGCCTAAAACTGAGGACGCGACCTGCAGGGGAAGACGATTGGCTAAGTACCATTGACCTTGGTGAGGTAGCTGGGCTAAGGGAGGAGGCCCGAGAGTCTCCCCTTTCCAGCAATGAGTCTGAGCCTCGTACTCTAGAAGTCCATTTGGATGAAGCTGTGATCGTGATCACCAATGGTGATAGGGCTGCCCCAACCACCAGGCCAGAGGTCTCATAAGAGGACAGAGGGGAACACCCCCACTAGCCCCAAGACCCCAAAGAGCCAGACAGAGCTCATCTGGTTCCCGCTGTTGGATGAGCCCCTGAAAAACTACAGGGCACGCGCCTACTCGAACGAGGTGGAAATAAATAACCCCTCTAAGGATGAGTTCCTGCTAACAGAGGAGGTGCCCCTTAAGATTACACAAGATTCTCATGATCCTGTTAAGGTCTCGTGCCGGCAAGTAGTTGTCCCCTGTAATCTCCGCTTGTCGATGCTAGGTATGGCCCATGAGAGACTGGGAGGACACTTTGGGGTAACATGTCCTACTCAGCTGATCCAGCATCAATTCTGGCTGGGGTTGCAGGAGATTGTTAAGGCTTACTTAGCATCCTGCCATCCTTACCAAGTCTCCGGTAACTATAAGCAAATAGTGCCGAGGGCATTGCTCCAACTCATCCCATCCATAAGTGTCACAAAACTGACAGTTCTTTTATTGGTTTGGTTTCCTAGCCACATTTCAGAGGAACGAGGGTTTCCACTTCATGGCAGAGGAGTCACGAACTCTGATAATACTCATAATTCATATTTGGCTTCACCAGGTGCAAGCAGGAATTCCCAACTGTGGGATTTACTTAAATGGCAGCGTAACTTTCTTCCAGACATGGGATAAACTCCAAACTCAAGAGAATAAGCTGTCAGTCACGGGCTTATCTCTTGAGCATTTTGGTTCCTATCGTGCTGACCATGTGTTCCCACACACATTCCTAACAGACCATAACCCTCTAACCTACTTGACTGAGCTATGTAATGGGAATAAAGGGCTCATGTGGTGGGGCATAGGCCTCCAGAACTATAACTGGAAGGTCAAGCACCAAAATAGCTCAAATGAGAGAGATATGTTCTCCTGGCATTAGTGCCCAATGCATAGTGCCATGTCCATAACGTAGCCATAGTCAGTAGGTTAATTTAGGTTGTATAGAAAAAATATTGATAAGGCCTTAGTGTCTCCCCAGATAGATAAACTTTAGGAGCCATTTTAGCCTCATTATTTACATTGGATTTATTTTTATTGATTTACTGTATCAACTGCATGTTTTAATCTATCTTTTGCATATGATATTTTAATTTTCACGTATCCCACTGCACTAGGTC
>NW_027171675.1:20000-25000 GCF_036898095.1 Palaemon carinicauda
GTGTGTGTATGTTTGTGTGTGCGTTTGTGAAAATTAATATCTAGACCAGACATTTTTTAATGTGACTGAACTTTTCAGGCAATATGTGAATTACCTGGTTCACCAATTAATCTACAAATCAGCTACAATTGCATCCAATTCATAAGGTGGCAAAAATTAGATTATATTTCTTCATATATTTAATGAAATAAATCCTTGTATTGATAATTGGTCAATTATCTATTGACAGTCTTTTTATTATCATTATTATGAGAGAGAGAGAGAGAGAGAGAGAGAGAGAGAGAGAGAGAGAGAGAGAGGTACTTATGTAGAAAGCATGTCATGTTCTGAAGGTTTTTTTTTTTTTTATCAATGAAAAAGTGATGTTAAAAAAAATCGTTATACAGTACTTTAGAACTATTCAAATCTTTGCGATCAGAAAAAAAAGAAAACGGAAAAAATTATCAACCGGATTTAAAAAAAAAAATATTGCCCATGAGATCAGGTGGATCTTGTTAATGACATGCAGTCTTGTGTCAAAGGGAGGTACAAGTGGATAATGTTGTATCAAGATCATCTAAAAAAGTATTGCATATTCCGTGTCTTAACATAAAAAAGGGATGTTCGTGCTACATTTCCGCTAATGGGTATATTTTTAATGTTTGGGGCACCTCGAATTTTTTAAAGCTGTGATGGTAGTGAATTTTCAGCATTTGTCATTTGTGAGCTTAAACTTCTTTGGACAGACTTGTTAATGTTTCTCGGTAAACCACGACATCCGCTGAGTAATGTATCAGTTGAACGCCTTAATTGTGGTAAAAAACACATGCTAATTTCATGGTTAAGTGATAATGATACAAGTGACTGTCACATGGTACGCAAGTTTGTGCAGATTTAGAAGAAAACCAGTTACCATTCGAGAATCAAACAATCCGTATACAAAGCACTCTTTGATGTGGAAGCTAGATTTAGTCTTCGCTCAACTACACTTCCAGAGAAGGTTTTGAAGACAATGGTTACTGAGGAGGATTTACTTGGAACTTACACTTTCCCCCTCAGACTCTGTCCATCCGGATGATTTACCTGAGTGCTCTGCTCATTCAGATCATCCACCCTGTGTGCTCTGCTCATCCAGAAGACTCATAAAAAGGCTGTATTCACTGCGAGGATATTACTTATTCACGTAGTGACACACACACACACAGGGGGATTTCATTTCTATTGTTCTTTTTTCTTCATTGAGACGATTCATCCGTGGGATCTGTCTATCCAGACAGTTCACTCTGTTATCAGGATCTTACAGGAAGACTTCATGTGCTCTAAGAAAACATAGCACTTAAATGGTCAAGAGCAGCGGTTGGTCAGTTAGCCCAAGCTGAGTGCATGGTGTAACAGTCTTTTAGATCGTGTCCTGGTAATATAACATATTTGATCTCGATGTTTGATCGATGTAAAGGTGATCTTCGATATATTCTAATAGTTATCATAGATCGCAATGAAAATTTCATGCATTGAATCGCCATGAATTAATGAATATTGAAGAAATGCTGTAGTAGAAGTCCGTTCGGTATTTTTTTCCTATCAACAATATAGCCTTAGTGACGTAATTGCAGATAAAGGCGGTAGGCCTTCAATAGGTAATAGAGTAGTACTCTATGTTTAGTGGCCATGGTTATGCTAAGCAAAACTGTACTATAAGTAAGAAACAATGTTAACTCTAGGATGGCCAGCTCCTTTGATATATATAAAATGGCCGAGGTGTCGTTTTCGACACCTTATGATTTTTTATTGAAATTTGGCATGAAAAATAATCATATATGGTTAATGAAATAACTCATATGTTTGCAATGCATAGTTTATTAAAGAATATTGTTATTACATAACATTTGACATCATTTTGAAGTAGGCTATAACATTCTTTTTACAATCCTGTAGGCCAATTATTTATCAATATCTTAGATTCCACATCTTTACATGTTACAAACACTACCCTAGTTTCATCCTTTGCACATTTGCCACAAGTAGGTTTTTTGCATACTTGGCAAACAGTAATCGTAGCATTTGAACATTTTCTACCATGACACTTGCGACGTTTCTTAGGTAATGATGAGCTTGTGGAGGGCACATCTGCAAGATTCGGTAAGCTTCTCTTCTGAACATAAGCATGCCTAAGACTTTCAATAAGCTCCAAAATGAACTCCTTCCTACTAATTGTTCTCCCTGATGCTAGTTTGTATATAATCCATGCATTTATAACTGCCATATCCAGTATATTACAAAAAACTCCAAGGGGCCAACGTCTTGTAGCACAACGTGTACTGTACTTTCGGAGCATTTGGTCGACTACGTCTACTCCTACTTTATTAGCATTATAGAAATCAATGACTGCTGGTTTCTTCTTCTCACCTTCCGAAATTGTTGGAGAACTATGCATTGTTGATAAGAGGCACACATTTTTATTAGCTTTGCATTGATAATTAACAAACATGCATTCACTTTCATCTTGAAAATAGAATTTGGATTCCTACGTTTTCCCCTTTTCTTGTAAAGTCATTTCTTTCGCAAGATGCTTGCTGTTTCCTCTCACAGTACCGACAATTGAAGTAGCTCTATCTCTCAGTTTCCTTGCAACTTCAAGAGATATAAAAAAGTTGTCTGTTGTTACATTATAGCCTTTGTTCTTCACAACTTCAGTAAGACTGAGCACAACATGTTCCGCCAAGGGAACCCCTAACCTTGATTCCTTTTCTATGGCTCCTAAGTAGGAGATCACATTTACAATGTTTTTGTTTTCTACCTCTGTAAGGAGCCAAAATTTCATTCCAAACTTATCAGGTTTATTTGGCATAAATACAATGAATGGGCACCTGTTTTTCATAGGCAATAGCTGTTCGTCAATTGTCAAACTATATGTTGGTATATAGGCACCTCTGCAATTTTCAACAAATAGGTCAAAAATGTCTCTAATATGGATAAATTTTTCACTTTTGATCCTCTCTGACCTTGTGCTTCTGTTGTCAAAACTAATGAATCTATGTATTTTCTTGTAATCACTTCTAGACATGGTTTCTCCGAATATTTTTGGTCCATAGGTTTTATTCCACAAAAAAATCTGCACTGTGAGCTTTTCCGTACATTCCCCTTGCATATGTCAAAGCAATGTAGGCCTCAAACTTTTCTAAGGATAACACCCAGCTTTCATCGTGATTTTTTCCTTCACTGATTGTCCATTTATGAATTTTCCGTAGCATAGTTTCATCAATGAAGATTCTCCAAGCAGAATATGGGGATTCTGCTGCTACATTTTTCACAGTTTTTGAAATACCAGAAGTAGTTTTGAATACCTGACTTTGGCTATATCTTCCTTTCCGAGATGATGATAAAGGTTCCCAGGCAATCCCATGCCGTGTAATGATGGTATTTCTATCTGTAGAAGTGCTTGCTTGTATATCTGATGAGGTACTTGCTTGTGTAGTGGATTCGTCTTCACTATCTTGATAGTCATCAGAATCTGATGAGCTTGAAGAAACTTATTTTTGTGGTAAAAACTCATTTTCACTACCATCACTACCATCACTTGAAACTTCATCTTCTGATTGGAAGATAATATTCAATGCTTCTTCTACAGTATAGAAATCTTTATTTCCCTTACACCGTGAAGCAGTCATCTCTAATATATTCAGTATGACTACCACTAAGCTAATATGAATGATGAGTGCTTAGTAACTGTTTCCTTTGCCAAGGGTCACGAAACACAGAATTCTCAAGGATATTCAAGTCAGGAATAACAAGTCTGAAAAGAAATTAACAAATATATAGTATACCTCATACTGAAAGAAAGTCATTATATAGATATGTGTGTGTGTGTGTGTGTGTGTATAAATAGATAGATATATAGATAGGGGACACAAACACAAATATTATTACTTGTGAGAAGTTTTTAAATGAATTTACCATATAAATAGCCTAGGTGTCAAAGACGACACCTTGGCCATTTAAGGTAAAACCTTAAATATCAGCTATTCCACTGAATATTTTTTTTAAAATTAGGTCTGTTAAGCATCTTTTTTAAAAATTTAATAATTGTCTATAAGACTCAGCATTCAGCCAAAATCAGTTATTCCATACTAATTAGTTAAAAATTTGAAGGTGTCGAAAACGACACCTCGGCCATCCTAGTGTTTTACAAATATCTGTAAATCTTATAATGAAGTTAAAAAGTTCAATAGTCAGGGCACTATAGTATAACCTGTAAGACTAAAATCTGATTTAACGTCTCACTTCATTATTACATTTTATTCTTTTATTGTTTTAATACCACATTATATCATCACATTTCATTTCCCCGAAGATTTGAAAAAGGTGAAATTTGAACATAAAATAAAAAAATTATCCTCTCTCTCTCTCTCTCTCTCTCTCTCTCTCCTCTCTCTCTCTCTCTCTCTATAATTGCATTTTAAGTTAATTATAAAGGTTTGTAGCTTGTTTCCTAAAGGTTATGCGAAATTCATTCTTTTTAATCTAATATTTTCTTCTCATGTAGATTCTATACCCGAGACATCGAACATAATGGTAACAAATAGAAATTATAGAGAATCATATTTTCTGTAAATATATTATTATTATTATTATTATTATTATTATTATTATTATTATTATTATTATTATTATTATTATTATTATTATTATTATTATTATTATTATTACTGACTTTTTTTATCAGTGGAAGGAAGAAAGGTGTGAAATTCGCAATACAAAATTTTAATATCCTATTATATGTTCAGGATTCAAATTCGATAAGATTTCGTTAGCGTTATAATTTTCATGAGAAATTCCTGGTTCAAGTCCTGATTAAATTATTTTTTTTTTAGGAGTAACATATTTATATCTTGAAGAATCATTTAAGGCTAAGTAAAAAAGCTAGATCTTCAGCAGTATATGTTTACTTTGATAAAAGAGAGAGAGAGAGAGAGCTAATTGGGAGGTGTACAGTATATAATGAAATAACGTAGGGAGCGTGT
>NW_027171675.1:30000-47500 GCF_036898095.1 Palaemon carinicauda
ATTGATTGAATCACTGCAGTTATTATGTGACTTGGGACCCTAAACCCGGACGTGTGTAATTTACAACGTATGGAGCTATAATAATTCCTTGAAGTTTTTCTATAATCCCAAAAATTTAATAATCAAACGTTTTTTAGTAATGTCCTATTTTTTTCTGTACGATAATTTTACTATGTACTTAATTGAAAAAATATATCAAGAGTGTCGTATAGATGTATTTGGATTGATATAAAAAATGGCATAAGTATCGTCTGCTTGACAGTCGGAAAGTTTTACTTTCTCTCATGTTAGGCCAATAAAGTATGTCATTCCACATTATCTAATAAAACTAGGAGATAGTGCTCTGAATTTTCTGACTAAAGTATTTTTTACCTGGAAAATCCTATTATGTAACTTATACGCAAATTGTTTGTGTGCCGACAAAGGCTTTATTTAACATTTATGTTTTAATTAAATTCATATGAATCTAGTTTGTCCAAATTCGTTCTTTTTTTAGAGTAACGGAGAGTGTTATCTTTATCATTCATTACTGCAATTCAAAATTTGATAAAATTTAGTACAATTACATTATCAATTAATTTTTTAAAATACATAAAATTCACCGTGCACATTTATCAACGTTACAGGGATCACCTATTGAATTCTGTGACTTAACAGAAACCAGCGTCTGAATTCAATGGCGTTACAGAAACCAACTATTGAATTCAATGGTGGTAGAAAAACAACAATTGAATTTAATGACATTACAGAACCAAACTATTGTATTCAATGCATTAAAGAAACTAGCTATTGAATTCAATGATATTACAGAAAAAAAACTTTTGATTTCAATAACGCTACAGAAACCGTCTATTGGATTTACTGACGTTACAAAACCAGTTATTGAATTTAGTGATGGTCCCGAAACTAGCTACTGAATTCAATATCACAAAAAAACAAGCTATTGAGTTCAATGTCCTTACAGAAACAGGCTATTGAATTCGATGACGCAACATAAACTAGCTATTGAATTCAGTGATGTAATGGAAATCAGCTATTGAATTAAATAATGTTAGAGAAACAAGGATTTGAATACAATGACCTAACGGACACCAGTCCTTGAATTCGATAACGTTACAAAAACTAGCTTCTACATTCAGTGATACAAGAGAAACAAGATTTTAAATTCAACGATATTAAAGAAACCTGTCATTGAATTTGATGTCGTTACAAAACCTCACTTTTAAATCAAATGATGTTACAGAAACTAACTCTTGAACTCAATGACAATACAAACAACAAGCTTTGAAAGTCACTGGCCTCACAGAAACCATCTATCAAATTTAATTGCCTTACTAATTATTAACCAGTCATTGAATTCAGTGATATTACAGAAACCAGCTATTGAATTCAATAATGTTACAGCAACCAGCCATTGAATTTAATGGCATTACAGAAACTAACTATTGAATTTAATCATATTACAAAAATTAGCTATTGAATTCGATGAAGTTACAAAAACAAGCTACTGAATTCAATGGCCTTACAGAAACTGACCATTGAATTCGATGAGGTTACAGAAACTAGCTATTGAATTCAGTTATATTACAGAAACCAGCTATTGAATTGATTGACGTAACATAAACTAGCTCTTAAATTCAATAATATTGGAGATACCAGCTATAGATTTCAATGACATTACAAAAACCCGCTGTTGAATTCAATGACGTTAAAAAAACCAGTTACTGTATTGAATTTAATATAGTCTCAAAAACCAACTATTGAATTCAAGACGTTACAGAAACTAGCTAATGAATATAATTACGTGTCAGAAACTAGATTTTGAGTTTATTGAAGTTATATGAACCAGCAATTGAATTAAAAAACTACCTATTGAATTCAGTGAAGTTACAGAAACCAACTATAGAATTTAATAACGTTACAAAAAAACAGCTATTGAAATCAATGAAGTTGGAGAAACCAACCATAGAATTTATAACGTTACAGAAACCAGCTATTGAAATCAATGAAGTTACAGAAACCAGTGAATGGATTAAATGATTACAAAATCCAATCATTGAATTCAATTACGTTACAGAAACCAGCTTTTAAATTCAATGACGTTAAAGAAAGTAGCTATTGAATTCAATGAAGTTACAGAACGTAGCCGTTGAATTTATTTACGTTAAATAAACCAGATATTCAAATTCATAAAGTCACAGAAACAAGCTATCGAATTCAATGGCGTTAAAGAAACCAATTATTGAATACATTGATGTTAAAGAAACTAGCCACTGAATTCAATGACGTGTGACGGCGCCGAGAGAGGATGGGTGAAATCAAAGGCAGATTGGAAACGACTGAGTTATATATTAAGGAATACTCTTCTTTATATACAAAACGGCAAGGCTACAGGACATGGCATGTTCGAGGGACAGACAAAGTTCAGAGCAAAACCGGAGACATGATCATTCAGGTTCTTTTTAGTGCGAGGGAAGAGCGCAGATACAAGCATAATATATACAATAGGAATTATGTACAATTGTGTGACACACGGTTGGTACATGGCTCCCCCTCTAAAAATGACATACTGACATGTTAAATAGGTGCCCTGAATCTGGAGAGGTAATAGTAACAACTGCGCCGATGAGCAGCAGTGAGTGGCTGCAGAAGTCGTTGGTTGGGGTGCGAGCAAGTGGTGGATGATGGTTGGCTGTGTTGCCGCTCCGGCTCGTCACGGGGTAGGCGAGTGTGTCCTACGGCATTCATAGGCGTGTGTGTCCTACCGCATTCATAGGCGAGTGTGTCCTACGGCATTCATAGGCGTGTGTGTCCTACGGCATTCATGTCAGCTTCGGTTGAAGTTGAATAGATGTCCTCTTCGTCACGAGTGGAGGCGTTGATGGAGGTTTGAAAGTCATGAAGTGGGTTCACATCACGAGGAGAGCCGTCTGCGGCAGGTTGCTGGCGAGTGATACTGGTCATTTTCCCGAGGGTGAGCGAAGCCCTTTGGTCCCCCAACGGTTGTTGAGAGAGCTGAAAAGGCGTTGCTATACGGGCGGCTGGCGACGGCGAGTACTGCTGCAGAAGGTATGCGTTGACGGCGTCATAGTAACGGTGAGAGGTGTAGGGGGGATGGGAAGGCGGGAGGAGCGAGTCACTCCGGGGTCACCAATGTGACGGGCCGAAAGAGGAGTTGTGAAATCAAAGGCAGATTGGAAACGACTGACTTATATATTAAGGAACACTCTTCTTTATATACAAAACGGCAAGGCAACAGGACATGGCATGTTCGAGGGACAGACAAAGTTCAGAGCAAAACCGGAGACATGATCATTCAGGTTCTTTTTAGTGCGAGGGAAGAGCGCAGATACAAGCATAATATATACAATAGGAATTATGTACAATTGTGTGACACACGGTTGGTACAGACGTTTCAGAAACTACCTATTGAATCCAATAAAGCTCCAGAAATCAGATATTAAAATCAACAAAGTTAAAGATACTATTAAATACAATAAAGTAACATAAACAAGCTATTGAATATAATAACATTACGAAAACAATCTATTGAATTCGGTGACGTCACAAAAACTACTTATTAAATTCAATGACGTTCCAGAAACTATCCATTGAATTCAATGGTTACAGAAACCAACTACTGAATTCAGTGATGTTACAGAAACAAGCTAATGAATTAAATGACCTTACAGAAACTAGCCATTGAATTTGATGATGTTAAAGAAACTAGATATTGAATTCAGCGATGTAAAAGATACAAGCTATCAAATCAAATGGCCTTACAGAAACCAACTTTTAATTTCAATGACATTACGGAAACCTGCTATTGAATTCTATGACGTTACAAAAACCAGCTACTGAAGTCAATGACCTAAGAGAAACTAGCTATTGAATTCAATGACGTTACAGAAACTAGCTTTTAAATCCAGTGAAGTTACAGAAACTAGCTTTTGAATTTAATAAAGCTACATAAACCAACAAGTTAAATAAATGAAGTTACAAAAACTAGCTATTGAATTCAGTAAAGTTACAGATACCAATTATTGAATTCAATGGTAGCAAAAACTAACTACTGAGTTCAAAGACGTTACATATACCAGCTATTGAATTTAATGACATTAAAGAAACAAATTACTGAATCCAATGATCTTACAGAAACTAACTTTTAAATTCAATGACGTTACAGAAACTAACTATTAAATTCAATGACATTATAGAAACTAGTTTTAGAATTTAATGAAGTTACAGAAACCACCATTTAAATTCAATGAGGTTAGAGAAATTAACTATTGAATTCAGTGATGTTACAGAAACTAACTATTAAATTCAATGACGTTATAGAAACTAGTTTTAGAATTCAATGAAGTTATAGATACCACCATTTAAATTCAATGAGGTTAGAGAAACTAATTATTGAATTCAGTGATGTTACAGAAAATAACTATTAAATTCAATGACGTTACAAAAACTAACTAATAAATTCAATGATGTAATAGAAACTAGTTTTACAATTTAATGAAGTTACAGAAACCACCATTTAAATTCAATGAGGTTAGAGAAATTAACTATTGAATTTAGTGATGTTACAGAAACTAACTATGAAATTCAATGACGTTATAGAAACCAGCTATTAAATTCAATGAAGTTACAGAAACCCGTGGAGGAATTGAATGGTTACAAAAAACAACTATTGAATTCATTGATGTTACATATAGCCGCTATTGAATACTATAAATTTTGTCTTTTATGAAATGTTTAAAAAGTGTCGGGATATGTAAAGCTAAATTCAATTACTTTTATAATCTTATTTTCTTCAGAATTGTCATTATTAACTAATTGTATTGATCCGTCTAAGTTTTTGTAAACCAATATTTTGTGCTAAAAAGGTAAAGTCATGGGTAGATGCAATATTATTGAAGGAATATGTTATTGAAACAAAGAAACGAATCTATGCTCAAAGTGTGAGCAGCGAGACTAGATCCGACTCCCGTAGTGTTTGATCAAAGCTACAATCATTATACTGTTGTCAGCATTTCGGAAACAAACCGAGCCTCGACGAAGAGTGCCAGCAGCGATAAGGGAAATGTCTTCTTTTGACCAAGATGTCATCGCCTAAATCAGTGGAGTCAGCATACTTTGTGAAGCCGAATCTTGAGGAATACCCTAGTTTATGAAAAATGTCATCACGGTTGGACACGTACCGTACTTTCGTTATAACTCAACACGTGGTCCAGATTGAATTAGAAATTAGTTCTAGAAGCTTGCATGTCGTGATCAAGGTGGGTTATTTTTTTTTTTTTTTTTAAGAAACCAATCGTGACGTAGAATTGTCTTAAAACTCATTATGTGTAAATGACGACTGCCCATGGGTATTAACTCCGTTGATGGGGGTGGCTGATGTGGTGACCTCCATGACTAGTGAACGCCAAACTGGAGTTCAAGTCCTGCCCAAACTCTGTAGTTAGTTTGATCGTGGGGGTGTTTGGGAGAGCCCAAAGGTCTATCTTCTAAGTCATCAGCAGCCATTGTCTGGCCCTCCTTTGTTCTAGCTTGGGTGGAAAGGGGGCTTAGGCACTGATCATACGTAATATTGTCAGTCTCTAGGGCATTGTCCTGCTTAGTAAGGCAATGTCACTGTCCCTTGTCTCTGCCATTCACGATTGGCCTTTAAACCATTCATTGGTATATAAACTTCAAAAAGAGATTCCCCAGAAGATATAGGATAGGACATATGACAGGAGAGGAACTATGTCCAAACCAAATAGGAGCCACGTCCTGAAGAGATAAGAAGCAGAGAAGACCAGAAGTCGGATAGAGCCAGTTTCCAAATTTCCCTCCAGACGAAAAACGTATATCTCCAAAATTCTGTTATGGCTGAAAAGAAGAGACGAAGACCCAGCCATCCAATGCTTGTGACAAAAAGTAGCTAACACTACCTGTAGTATGGCCTTAGTCCTACAATATCATCGAAATTTTGGAGAAGACTTCTGATGTTCCAATTTGATGCCACCCTTTCTGTGGCGTCTTTGAACCCGAAGTCATCGTGCTAGTTTCACCTGAACTTCCGTTCTCAATCCGGTATCATCTTGGCAGCTGCAAAAAATTCTATTCAACATTCCTTAATTATTTCTACCTTACTGGCTGCTCCCCTTTTCTATCAATGTTTTGATTGATTTGTTTGTCAATTAAAGTAACCGAAGAAGTAAAATTGATTTTCTTTACAACATTGAGAATAAACGTGATGTGGTTGTTTTGAGTTTCTTTTTATATTCATCTCCTGTATGTCAATGGTGCCTGTTGGAAATATTCATTTTAAAAGAACCAGCAACGGTTTTAAGATCGTAGCAAACAGTAACAACATTATTCAGTAAAATATTTTAAGAAAAGTAAAAACGTTAAAACAGAGCTTTCTTATATAAACTATAAAAAGAGACCTATGTCAGCATGTTCAACATAAAAACAATAGCTGGAAATGTGAACTTTTGAGGTTCTACCGACCGGTTCAATTTGCCGATTAGGAAGACCATTACACAACTTGGTCACATGTGGAATAACACTTCTAAAATACTTGGTAGTATTGTGCCTTATGATGGAGAAGGCCTGGCTATTAGAATTAACTGCATGACTAGTTTTATGAATAGGGAGGTACTGTTCGGGAACATCTGAATGTAAAGGATGGTCAGAATTATAAAAAAAAATTATGCAACATGCATAACGAACTAACTGAACGGCGGTGGCATAGATTAATATCTAGATAAGGAATAAGAAACCTATTCGACCATATGTTCCTTTACAACAAATTAAGAGGAAAATCAGCAGTTGAAAACCAGACAGGAATACAATACTCGAAACAAGGTAGAATGAAAGAATGAAAAAACTTCTTCAGATTAGACTGATCACCAAAAATCTTAAGAGACCTTCTCAATATGCCATTTTTTGGGGGAGGGGGGGGGAAGGCAATTAAAGAAGAAACTGACCTACTGCGTTCCTTAAAAGAAAGTTTGTTGTTGAGAATTACACATTCAGACGTGTTTTTTTCATATTCAAATAAGCCATATATGTTTTTGCTATATCAATAACTGGATTCACTTAGCAACCTCGGGATCTGTGCCCCAGGCGAAATCACAGAGAGACAACAAAGGCTTATTTGAATATATATATATATATATATATATATATATATATATATATATATATATATATATATAAATATATATATATATATATATATATATATATATATATATATATATATATATATATATATATATATATATATATATATATATATATATATATATATATATATATATATGTATATATATATATATATATATATATATATATATATATATATATATATATATATATATATATATATATATATATATATATATATGAATTTTTGCACATTTAAAAGTGTTTTTCATATTTCAAATAAGCCATATATATTAATACATTAAAGTCTGGATTCTCTTGATGACCTCGGGATCAGAGCCCCAGGCAAAATCACTCAAAGACTAAAGTATCAGACCGGCCTGATACCATAGTCTTTGAGTTATTTTGCCTGGGGCGCTAATTTCGAGGTAGTTAAGGGAATCCAGATTTTAATGTATTAATACATAGGGCCTATATATATATATATATATATATATATATATATATATATATATATATATATATATATATATATATATATATATATATATATATATATATATATATATATATATGTTTATATAAATATATATATATATATATATATATATATATATATATATATATATATATATATATATATATATATATATATATATATATATATATACATTGAGAATATAAATATATATATTGATATATATATATATATATATATATATATATATATATATATATATATATATATATATATACACACATACTCTATATGAATATATTTATATATATATATATATAAATATAAATATATATATATATATATATATATATATATATATATATATATATATATATATATATATATATATACATACATATATAGAGGATAAAAATATATATATTTATATATAATTATATATATATATATATATATATATATATATATATATATATATATATATATATATATATATATACATACTCTATATAAATATATATATATATATATATATATATATATATATATATATATATATATATATATATATATATATATTTATATATATATATATATATAAATATATATATATATATATATATATATATATATATATATATATATATATATATATATATATATATATATATATATATATATATATATATATATATATATATTATATATATATATATATATATATATATATATATATATATATATATATATATATATATATATAAATATATATATATATATATATATATATATATATATATATATATATATATATATATGTATATATATATATATATATATATATATATATATATATATATATATATATATATATATATATATATATATATACTGTATAGGGAGTAACAAGTAAATATCATTTGCGAATATACAAAGAAAATTACATGATAGCTTAAACAGAGCAACATGCCTTTAAAATTCTTCATAATAAGATGCTTTTTAACTTCAGGTTTTTGTCTCCTTTATCTACTAAATCTTATTAGAGGACAGTCTCTCTACTCATTGTTACCAGAAGAGTAACAATACACATACATAAGTATATATATATATATATATATATATATATATATATATATATATATATATATATATATATATATATATATAATTTTTTTAAAAAAACATATATATACATATATATACGTAAGTATATATTTGTATATTTATATACACTTCATTCTTTACTCGTGAACTTTTCTCGAAGGTTTTCAGCAAACCTGATGGAGATTTAGAGGATCGATGGCCATCAATGGATTCTTAGATGGTATAAATGGCCCTTAATCCTGTGCAGCCCTTACATTCTCTTATAGGGTTTACGAATCTGGCTGGCACGGGTGGTGGAGACACCAGTGATATGGCATACATGTAAAAAAAAAAAAAATGCGTAGGTTTCATATCCGAAAAAGGGTATGATTAATCACACTATATTTCGGTCAATAAACATCGACCCTCTTCAAGATGTAAAGTACGAGTGAGGATTACAGTGGAGAGTGATGGTTTATAAATGAAAGCAAAAGGGTGTGTTCAATTGTTCTATAGTTGTTATAATTGCTGGAAGGATTAGCCAAATTTAATTACATCCATGTGCTTGTTCTTATTGTTGAGCCGCTTGGAGGAAGTCTTGACCTCTGATGCATGTCTGGTGGTCGGTCTCCGTGGATTATCTTCTTAATGATAGGGTTGAGAAGAGTATTGTCCACTGTGTCAGCTTTCCATTGGCCCCCACATAGGTTCATTGTGTTTGATTGATTTATGATGGCTGATTCCAGGATTTTCCTTCTGTACGGACAGGTACTCTTAAAAAGCAAAGACGACTCACTCCAGTTAATCTGGTGCCCTAAATCCCTAAGGTGAATGAAAATACCCGAGTTTTCATACCCATATCTAACAGATCTTTTGTGTTCGGATAATCTTTGAGATAGGGAACAGCCAGTTTGCCCAACATACACTTTTTCACAATCCCTACATGGTACTTTGTAGAAGAAGAAGAAGAAGAAGAAGAAGAAGAAGAAGAAGAAGAAGAAGAAGAAGAAGAAGAAGAAGAGAAAACTGAACAGAATATGTGTAAGGATGCAGAGGAAATCATTGATATAACTTATGATGTCATCCAACAACATACTTATGAAGAAATAAATTATCAGATGGAAACAAATAATAGACCCAAGAGACTCTACCCGGACCTACATAATTTTAGGGAAGAGCAAGAACAAGGAAAAAAAAGAAAAGAAGGATATAGTCTGCAATATGCTGAAAAGAGGCAATTGCAGATTTGGCGAAAGATGCTACTACAAGCATCCAAAGATATGCCATAATTATGAAATATATGGTAAATGTGCGTATTTAGACGGATATGGAGACGAATGCAGAGATCTCCATCCAAAAATATGCAAAACCCTAAAAGAAGGAAAAGGACGCAGTTTCAACAAAAAATGTCGATATATGCATCCTGCAACTATAAATGAGAGTAAGAAAACTCAGCAAACTGAAAAGAAAAACAAAAATGAAAAAAAAAAAGAAAAAAAAAAAGCAGGCAGCGTATATATTGCACTATGCACCAAAAAAGGCCTTTCAACCCAAATCTGCACATTTAGAGCCCAACTACAAAGAATGCATCTATAATGCCAGGGGTTGTTGCAGATATGGGGATAATTGCAGGTGTACACACAAAAAAAATATGAAGGCGAAAGAACAAATATAATAGAAAAGATGGATTTTTTAATGGCAGAATTCTGAGAAATGAAGAAAAGAACATCATATCAGAACAGGAAGGAAGCATGGCAGAATCCATATTATTACCCATATTAAATAATGGGGATGAAACACAAACCATAATAGTGATGAATGCACAAGGTTTAGTCACGAGTAACTCTAAAAGGAAAATAGAGTTCCTAGAAGAACTAACCGAAATTGAAAAAATAGATATATTAAATATAAGTGAAACATGGTATTCCTAATAGACTGGCAGTGATGAGGGGTTTCCAAACTTATAGATCAGACAGTAAAAATAGGAATCCAGGGGGAACCGCAATATATGGAAGAGACATAAATCAAGGAAAAGTCTGTGGAAAATACAGCAACACAGAATGTGAATTGATTGCGGTAGAGTTTGAATTTGCAAAACTAGTGAATATTGTAGTTTACAGACCCCCAAATACTAAGGCGTTTGGCATAGTAATAGAAAAAATTGATGATATATGTAGAAACCATAAAGACTGGAATATACTCCTATCCGGAGATTTTAACTTTCCTTTCGTGGATTGGAAAGAACGGATAGAAAAAAGTGGTTGTATGTATACATATGAAAAAGAGAGTAATAGTAGCGCAGAAGATAAGAGGCAATTTGAAAAACTTCAAGATATACTATTAGAACATAATATGCAACAAATAAACCACATTCCAACAAGAAAGGAAAGGAAAATGTCCTAGATCTAGTATTTGTGAATGAGGTGAAATATGTTAAAGAAATAATAGTGTATAACATGGGAATTTCAGACCACAATGTCATAGAATTGATATTTCATTCCAAAGCAAGTGAACGCAGAATTAATAAAAGCACAAAACTTTGGGAAGGTTATGGAAAATATAATTTTTACAGTAAGAATATAAAATGGTCAGAAATAAAAGAAGAACTGAATAAAGAATGGAAAAAGGTATTCGTAAGTGGTAATATACAGGTAAATACGGACATACTGTACAAAATACTGGAGAAAATTGTTGAAAAATATGTACCTAAAAAAAAACAATAAACAAAAGAAGTACATACCAAGAGACAGAAGGATCTTATTTCAGAAAATTAGAAAGTGGAAGAAAAATCTTGCAAAAGAAAAAAATGTCTGGAAAATGAGGGAAATAAAATGTAAGATAGAAAATGCAGAACAAAAGATAATACAGTCGAAAGAAAATGAAAAAAGGGACTTGGAAGAAAGGATACTTCAAAATATAAAAAGAAACACCAAAGTACTTTACTCCTATGCAAAAAAGATGAATAAAGGGAGAATAGAAATAGGCCCTCTGAGAATTGAAGGACGGCTAACAAATGAAAAAAAGGAAATATGCAACATATAAGAGTGAGTTCATGCCAAGAATTGCGAATGAGAATAATGAAAAAGAAATGAGAGGAGAAAATGTTGAATATCTAACGGATATAGATATTAATGAAGCAGATATTGTCAAGGCTATAAAAGAAATTAAGAACGGATCAGCAGCCGGACCAGATGGAGTTCCAGCGATTTTGTTAAAAAAAACTGCAAACACTATCGCGAAGCCGCTTGCAATACTGCTAAGACAAAGTGTAGATATGAGCGATATATATGTTGAACATAAATTAGCTTATATAACCCCCATCTTCAAAAGTGGATCAAGACTAGAGGCAAGCAATCATAGACCTGTTAGTCTAACATCATATATTATGAAAGTGTATGAGAGGGTAATAAAAAAGAAAATAATGAACCATTTGGTCAAAATTAATTTGTTTAATATGGGTCAACACGGTTTCGTGCCTGGAAAAAGTACACAGACCCAACTGATAGCACACTATGAAAACATATACAAAAATATGATAAATGAAGAAGACACAGATGTGATCTATCTAGATTTTGCAAAAGCCTTTGACAAGGTAGACCATAACATATTGGAGAAAAAAATGGGAAAGATAGGAAAATGGGTAAAAGAATTCCTGCAAAACAGAAAACAGATAGTGGTTGCAAATGACGAGAAATCAGATGAAGCCCAGGTAAATATCGGGTGTGCCACAAGGTACGGTATTAGCTGCACTTCTGTTTGTTATTATTATCTCAGACATAGACTGTGATGTTGATAACTCCGTAGTGAGAAGTTTCGCCGATGACAAAAGAATAAGTAGGGAAATTACTTGTGATGAGGATAGGAACTCAATACAAAGAGATCTAAACAAAATATATGAATGGGCGGAGATAAATAGGATGGTATTTAACTCCGATAAATTCGAATCATTAAATTATGGAAACAGAGAAGGAATGATGTATGCATACAAGGGACCAAATAATGAGACAATCACAAACAAGGAAGCAATTAAAGACCTTGGTATAATTTTAAATAAGAATATGTTATGCAGCGACCAAATAGCAACACTGTTGGCTAAATGTAAAGCAAAAATGGGAATGTTATTCTAACACTTTAAAACAAGAAAAGCTGAACACATGATTATGCTTTACAAAACTTATGTACTTAGTACACTCGAGTACTGCAATGTGATATGGTACCCACACTACCAAAAGGATATTGCGCAAATAGAGTGTAAAAACGTCCTATACTGCTAGAATAGAAGAAGTTAAGGACCATGACTTCTGGGAAAGACTGCAATTTTTAAAACTATACAGTCTAGAAAGGAGAAGAGAATGCTACATGATAATACAAGCATGGAAGCAAATAGAAGGAATTACTGAAAACATCATGGAGCTTAAAATATCAGAAAGAGCAAACCGAGGTAGATTAATAGTGCCAAAAAATATTCCAGGCAAACTAAGAAAGGCGCACAGGACATTAATCCACTACGCACCAGCATCGATAATGCAGTGACTATTTAATGTGCTGTCAGCTCATCTAAGAAACATATCAGGAGTGAGCGTAGATGTGTTTAAGAATAAGCTCAATAAATACCTAAGATGCATCCCAGACCATCCAAGACTGGAATATGCAAAATACACCAGAAGATGCATTAGCAACTATCTGGTGGATATACGAGGTGCCTCACACTGAGGGACCTAGGGAACCCCCCCCAAAAAAATAAGGCAATAAGTAAGGTAAGGCTCTCTCTCTCTCTCTCTCTCTCTCTCTCTCTCTCTCTCTCTGTACGAGTCAATTTTTTTCTAGTTCACATGATTATGCCGTCTCTCTCTCTCTCTCTCTCTCTCTGTACGAGTCAATTTTTTTCTAGTTCACATGATCATGCCGTCTCTCTCTCTCTCTCTCTCTCTCTCTCTCTCTCTCTCTACGAGTCAATCTATTTCCAGTTCAAAAGACTATGCCATCTCTCTCTCTCTCTCTCTCTCTCTCTCTCTCTCTCCATATCGGAGTCAATCTAATTTTAATTTACATGTTCATTTTCTCTCTCTCTCTCTCTCTCTCTCTCTCTCTCTCTCTCTCTGTACGAGGCAATCTATTTTTAGTTCACTAGGTTATGCCATCTCTCTCTCTCTCTCTCTCTCTCTCTCTCTCTCTCTCTCTATACGAGTCAATCTATTTTTAGTTCACAAGATTATGCCATCCCCCCCTCTCTCTCTCTCTCTCTCTCTCTCTCTGTACGAGTCAATCCATTTCTAGTTCACATGATAATGCCGTCTCTCTCTCTCTCTCTCTCTCTCTCTCTCTCTCTCTGTACGAGTCAATCTACTTCTAGTTCACAAGATTATGCAATCTCTCTCTCTCTCTCTCTCTCTCTCTCTCTCTCTCTACGAGTCAATCTATTTCCAGTTCAAAAGATTATGCCATCTCTCTCTCTCTCTCTCTCTCTCTCTCTCTCTCTCTCTCTCTGTACGAGTCAATCTACTTCTAGTTCACAAGATTAGGCCATCTCGCTCTCTCTCTCTCTCTCTCTCTCTCTCTCTGGACAAGTCAATCTATTTCTAGTTCACAAGATTATGCCATCCCTCTCTCTCTCTCTCTCTCTCTCTCTCTCTCTCTCTCTGTACGAATTAATTTATTTCTAGTTCACATGATTATGCCGTCTCTCTCTCTCTCTCTCTCTCTCTCTCTCTCTCTCTCTCTCTGTAAGAGTCAATCTATTTTTAGTTCACATGATTATGCCGCCTCTCTCTCTCTCTCTCTCTCTCTCTCTCTCTCTGTACGAGTCATACTACTTCTAGTTCACAAGATTATGCCATCTCTCTCTCTCTCTCTCTCTCTCTCTCTCTCTCTCTCTACAAGTCAATCTATTTCCAGTTCAAAAGATTATGCCATCTCTCTCTCTCTCTCTCTCTCTCTCTCTCTCTCTCTCTCTCGCCATGTTGGAGTCAATCTAATTTTAATTTATATGTTTATTTTCTCTTTCTCTCTCTCTCTCTCTCTCTCTCTCTCTCTCTCTCTCTGTCTATACGAGTCAATCTATTTCTAGTTCACTAGACTATGCCATCTCTCTCTCTCTCTCTCTCTCTCTCTCTCTCTCTCTCTCCGTTTAATTCAATTTATTTCTAGTTCACATGTTTATGCCGTCTCTCTCTCTCTCTCTCTCTCTCTCTCTCTCTCTCTCTCTGTACGAGTCAATCTACTTCTAGTTCACAAAATTATGCCATCTATCTCTCTCTCTCTCTCTCTCTCTCTCTCTCTCTCTCTTTGTACGAGTCAATCTATTTCTAGTTCACAAGATTATGCCATCTCTCTCTCTCTCTCTCTCTCTCTCTCTCTCTCTCTCTCTCCATGTACTAGTCAACTATTTTTAGTTCATAATATTAGGGCATCTCTCTCTCTATCTCTCTCTCTCTCTCTCTCTCTCTCTCTCTCTCTGTACGAGTCAATCTATTTCTAGTTCACTAGATTATGACATATCTCTCTCTCTCTCTCTCTCTCTCTCTCTCTCTCTCTCTCTCTCTCTCTCTGCAATTAAGGCAGTGTATATAATTTTGGTAAAAGCAGGTAATGAATTTCAACACAGTTTAATCGTACCAGTATCTAATTAAACATAACAATGCACTAAAAGCATAAAATCATAAATTGTATTGTAACTATTTATGTACTTCAATAATTTTATAATATCTCAAATCCAGCAAAGGACGGTAATCGCTCTAGTTGATTAAACCAGACGAATGAAATGGGTACCTATGAGTATATATCAGTTAATAATTGAATGCAAGGATTGAATAAAATTGATTACAATCGTTTTATTTAAAGTCCTTGGGGACAATTAAGAATTCGAATAAATCTTGCTTTTGGACGCAAATAAACCAATAAAGTGTTAAACTGAATTGCTAATATCTAAGGTTATACGGAAAATTCAATTAGAATTCAAACAGTTTTTTCAATATATTATATTCTAATTTTATATGCTTTATATTTTATCTTGATTGCTCATTACTTTCCATAGTCTATTTATTTCCGCATCGTGATATTTTTCGGAGGTGGAGCTTCTGGGCTTATTACATTATGCTTTTCGAACTAGGTTTGTAGCTTGGCTAATACTAATACTAATACTGACAATATTACCTAAACTTTTTATCTTTTCCTAATTTTTTTTTTTATGTTTACACTTCGTTCATGCAATTTTACTTTTTATTTTACCTTCCTTGTTGCTTTTTTTTTTTTTTTTTCTAAATTCTGATATATTTACCTCTTCCCTTTTACATTTTGTTGCCTAATTTACTTTCATTTACAGCAAACTTTCTTTAAAATGATCTAAATTCACAATGAAATATAAATGTACTCTTATCTTCTAATTTATATTTCTACTTGAACCAATATTTTTAAAGATTATTCTTTCAATTCTTAGATGATTACACAATTTAATTTTTTTTATAATTTTTCAGGAAAATATTACGATGTTTTGTTTAATATTGAGGAAGGCAATGGGACGTCAACAAAATTATACCTTATAATAATCGAAATAAAAATGGAACCATAAAGATTAATGTAATCGTAACAAGATTCTAATCAAAAGCTTATCCGTTAAAAACTAAATTACATGTTATATATATATATATATATATATATATATGCTCTTATTTTAACAGATAATCTTAATTTTCATACCCAAAAGCAATTCTTTATCTCTATAGTTTTGTTTATGAATCGTTTAACATTGAATTATTTCTACAACAATCTTTTCATCTTCAAAGAAACTCTAAATCAAGCATTGTATAATAAAAAAAAAAATGTAGAGGCAGTATTCTAAAGCTGTTTTTAGGAAATAGTTAATTCTGGGGTAAAGTGAAGAAATCTAACAGATTTCAGTAAATGTCATGAAAAACAGTTTATCTGCCTCGTCTTGTCAGAACTGAATAAAAATCTAGTTTTAATCCCGTCTCAATAAACACTACATGACTTAAAATCCCTGGCATATTGTTTTACAATAACACCTTCATAATTGAATTCCATAAAACTAATTCCGTGAGTAGAAAAGATTGTTAAATACTCGCCATTTCGAAAAGGAAAGAAATTATTCTCTTTTTTCAGAGGCCAAATTGGATTGGATTGGCAGTTAATTGGATTTAACCCTCTTATAAGGTGTTATAAATTTTCACTATTTTTTGTCGTTAAAGCTTCGTAGTAAGGCAAAAGAAACCAACCTTGGTGTCACAGAGTTCGTTCTATCAGCGTCCATTTTCAAAGTTTAATACTTTTGCTTTGCGCTATTCTCTCTCTCTCTCTCTCTCTCTCTCTCTCTCTCTCTCTCTCTCTCTCTCTGTTTTATTTATTAGTATCTTACACTAAATTTTGAAATCTTTATCAATAATGTAAATGACAAAATTCTAAAAAAAGAAAAAAAAAAACATTCTCTTTCTTGACTTCTATGATCATTATTATTATTGATAAACAAATTCTAACGATATTATTATTATTATTATTATTATTATTATTATTATTATTATTATTATTATTATTATTATTATTATTATTATTATTATCAGAAATAATAAGAGGTCAAGGACCTCATAGTCACACAAAAATATGCTACAAAAATAATTATAGCTTTTACAACACTTCTATCAATGTGATCTTTACAGGCAGCTTTACAAAATTACCAGCTCTTCCACTAATGTTACGTGATGAGACGTGAGAATTGTTTTGGTAGAGGGTCAAATTTATTCCCGTATTCCAGGAGCTAGATTAGATGAG
>NW_027171675.1:52500-57500 GCF_036898095.1 Palaemon carinicauda
AGATAGGAAATGAAGTAAGTGATTGGTTTCCGGTGAGAGCGGGGCTGAGACAGGGATGTGTGATGTCGCCGTGGTTGTTTAATTTGTATGTTGATGGAGTGATGAGAGAGGTGAATGCTCGAGTGCTTGTATGGGGATTAAAACCGGTAGACGAGAATGACCATGACTGGAAGGTAAATCAGTTGTTGTTTGCAGATGATACTGTACTGGATGCAGATGCGGAAGAGAAGCTTTGCCGATTAGTGACAGAATTTTGAAGGGTGTGTGAGAGAAGGAAGTTGAGAGTTAATGTGGGTAAGAGTAAGGTTATGAGATGTACCAGGAGGGAAAATGGTGCAAGGTTGAATGTCATGTTGAATGGAGAGTTACTTAACCCTGGAAAGGTACGGTGGGTCGTCCGCGTAAAAAAAAAAGAGGTTTTGCTCACGTGACTCACCCCCGTGACTGAATTTGTGGGTTATCGACCTGCAGTAGGTGTCTCCCCTACACGCTCTAGTAGTGTCCAGATGTGCATTGCTGTAGCTGTACTCCTTCCCCGATTTCTGAGACGCGTCGGGGTCGAGCGCGACCGAGTTTACCCTTCTAAGGTAATTTGCATAATTATCAAAGTTATTACGTATTACAAAATTGTCCTAGAATGGTGCAACTTGTATAGGTTATCAGTTGTGGAAAGTCTTGGTGGATTGTTTGGCTACCATGTGCATGATTTTTTTTTTAGTTAAAATGTCGTTCATCACCACGAGGACCATTTTACCATTTTTTTTGCCAAGTCATTTTTCCGTAAGATATTGCCAAATGGTGTCGTAAAACTTTTGCTTTTTTAGTGTTGGAAAGTGTGTCTAGATGATCTGGCTACCCATGCGTGACTTTGTTTTTGTCAGATACGACGTAGTTATTGGTATATTGGGTATTTAACTGCGGTTGCCAATTTATGTTTTTTTTTTCAATATTTGTAAAAATTTACTACGTAGTAAGGAATTGCCGTATATTATTGATTTTTTTTTCATGTTTATGTGTTAGAAAGTGTGCCTTGATGGTTGGGCTAACACGTGCATGTCTTTTTTTTTATCTGAGATGCTGTATATTAGAATGTTGGGCCTTTTACCGCGAGTGCCCCTTTTTCATTTTTTTCTCATTTTTTTGCCAAGTCATTTTTCCGTAAGATATTGCCAAATAGTGTCGAAAAACTTTTGCTTTTTTAGTGTTGGAAAGTGTGTCTAGATGATCTGGCTACCCATGCGTGACTTTGTTTTTGTCAGATACGACGTAGTCATTGGTATATTGGGTATTTAACTGAGGTTGCCAATTTCTGTTTTTTTTTTTCAATATTTGTAAAAATTTACTACGTAGTAAGGAATTGCCGTATATTATTGATTTTTTTTTCATGTTTATGTGTTAGAAAGTGTGCCTTGATGGTTGGGCTAACACGTGCATGTCTTTTTTTTTATCTGAGATGCCGTATATTAGAATGATGGGCATTTTTCCGCGAGTGCCCCTTTTTATTTGTTTTGCATTTTTTTGCTTAGTCATGTTACCGTAAGGAATTGGCAAGTAGTGTCGCAAAACTTATAATTTTATAGTGTTGGAAAGTGTTTCTAGATGATCTGGCTACCCATGCCTATCTCTTTTTTTAGCCAGATATGGCGTATATATAGGTATGTGTTCGATTTTCCTGTGATTGCCATTTTTTCGTTTTTTCCCATTTCTTTCAAAATTACTACGTACTAAGGAACTATCACAGAGTAATGATTCATTTAGATGTTTATTTGTCGGAAAATGTGCCTTGATGGTTTGCCTAGTACGTGGCTGATTTTTTTTTTCTGAAATGCTTTATATTAGAATGGCCATTTTTCCGGGAGTGCCCCTTTTTATTTGTTTTGCATTTTTTTTGCTTAGTCATGTTACCGTAAGGAATTGGCAAGTAGTGTCGCAAAACTTATAATCTTATAGTGTTGGAAAGTGTTTCTAGATGATCTGGCTACCCATGCCTATCTTTTTTTTTTAGCCAGATATGGCGTATATATAGGTATGTGTTCGATTTTCCTGTGATTGCCATTTTTTCGTTTTTTCCCATTTCTTTCAAAATTACTACGTACTAAGGAACTATCACAAAGTAATGATTCATTTAGATGTTTATTTGTCGGAAAATGTGCCTTGATGGTTTGCCTAGCACGTGGCTGATTTTTTTTTCTGAAATGCTTTATATTAGAATGGCCATTTTTCCGGGAGTGCCCCTTTTTATTTGTTTTGCATTTTTTTTTTCTTAGTCATGTTACCGTAAGGAATTGGCAAGTAGTGTCGCAAAACTTATAATCTTATAGTGTTGGAAAGTGTTTCTAGATGATCTGGCTACCCATGCCTATCTTTTTTTTTTAGCCAGATATGGCGTATATATAGGTATGTGTTCGATTTTCCTGTGATTGCCATTTTTTCGTTTTTTCCCATTTCTTTCAAAATTACTACGTACTAAGGAACTATCACAGAGTAATGATTCATTTAGATGTTTATTTGTCGGAAAATGTGCCTTGATGGTTTGCCTAGCACGTGGCTGAATTTTTTTTTCTGAAATGCCGTATATTAGAATGTTAGCCATTTTTCCGCGAGTGCCCCTTTTTATTTGTTTTGCATTTTTTTGCTTAGTCATGTTACCGTAAGGAATTGGCAAGTAGTGTCGCAAAACTTATATTTTTATAGTGTTGGAAAGTGTTTCTAGATGATCTGGCTACCCATGCCTATCTTTTTTTTAGCCAGATATGGCGTATATATAGGTATGTGTTTGATTTTCCGGTGATTGCCATTTTTTCGTTTTTTTCCCATTTCTTTCAAAATTACTACGTACTAAGGAACTATCACAGGGTAATGATTCATTTAGATGTTTATTTGTCGGAAAATGTTCCTTGATGGTTTGCCTAGTACGTGGCTGATTTTTTTTTTCTGAAATGCCGTATATTAGAATGTTGGCCATTTTTCCGCGAGTGCCCCTTTTTATTTGTTTTGCATTTTTTTGCTTAGTCATGTTACCGTAAGGAATTGGCAAGTAGTGTCGCAAAACTTGTATTTTTTTAGTGTTGGAAAGTGTTTCTAGATGATCTGGCTACCCATGCCTATCTTTATTTTTAGCCAGATATGGCGTATATATAGGTATGTGTTCGATTTTCCTGCGATTGCCACTTTTTCGTTTTTCCCATTTCTTTCAAAATTACTACGTACTAAGGAACTATCACAGAGTAATGATTCCTCTAGATGTTTATTTGTCGGAAAATTCTGTTTACTTCTTTTTTGATTGAATATCATCAAATTTTTTTATCTAAAATATTATATTGTTTAACATTTTTTTTTTCGATTTTATTTCCCATCAAAAAAAAATTTTTGGGTCAGAATTTTAATTTTATAGTCGTAAAATAATCGACAATTATCCAGCAACCCACCATACAATTTTTATGAATATCCAAGAATAATTAAATTAGTAAATAACACCTTGAAATTGACATACCCTTCCTACATTTCAAGGTGCAGATTAGGGAGTCTGAGTCAGTGTGGTTGGCGGCCATTTTGTGGACATATCCGAAGCGTAAGTTGCCCTATCTATATATATTCTTGTTCCCTATAGTATTTGTGATATTTTGGTATATTATTACCTGCATAAATATCATATTATATATAAAATATATGTATTTTTTTACGAAATTTCTAAGTACTCAAAAAATTATCTTTAAATATGGCCCCTGATATAAATGTAATTTACAAAATAATGAAGATTTTTTTACATATCTCTATTTTAGGATAACATATGTTTATTCCCTAAAAAAAATAGCCACTTCCTATTTCATTTGGGTACCCAAAAAAATTCATGAAATTTGGACAAATTTTTTTGGCCAAAAAAAAGTTACACTTTTTTTCACATTTCAGATCTTCACCTCCATGGGTCTGACTTCATCCAAAATACATCAAGATGTGTCCTAAACATTCAAGAATCAATTCCTAAAATGATTTGTGTATATATGTATAAACTTTTTTTTATGAATTTTTATGTAAGGTCTTTTTCTACTTAATTTTTTAAAATATTCATAATAAATAGTTTTTCTGCAGATGAGTAGTATTTATCTTTACAGTTGTTTTAAGCATTCATTGAAGTTTTTTTTTGGCAAAAGAAAAAAGGAGGTTACTGCAAAAACTGATTTTTCAAGAATTTTTTTTGGTGTCGGGGTCGAGCACGTCGGAGTATACCCTTAAAGGGGTGTCCGAGGAGCGTACCTATCCAGGGTTAAGGAAGTGGATCAGTTTAGGTACTTGGGGGTCTGTTATTGCAGCAAATGGTGGAGTGGAAGCAAATGTACATCAAAGAGGGAATGAAGGGTGCAAAGTGTTGGGGGTAGTTAAGGGAGTAGTAAAAAATAGAAGGTTGGGCATAAATGTAAAGAGAGTTCAATTTCCGAAAGTGATCGTACAAACTGTGATGTATGGATCGGAGTGGTGAGGAATGAAAGTGACGGGGAGACAAAAATCTAATGTTTTTGAGATGAAGTGTCTAAGGAGTATGGATGGTGTATCTCAAGCAGATAGGGTTAGGAACGAAGTGGTGAGGGTGAAAACGTGTGTAAGAAATGAGTTAGCAGCTAGAGTGGCTATGAATGTGATGAAGTGGTTTGGACATGTTGAGAGAATGGACGATGGTTGTCTGCTAAAGAAGGGGATGAATGCAAGAGTTGATGGGAGAAGTACAAGGGGAAGGCCAAGGTTTGGATGGATGAAGTGAAGAAAGGTCTGGATGATAGGAGGATATATGTGAGAGAGGCAAGAGAGTGTGATAGAAATAAGAATGAATGGCGAGCGATTGTGATGCAGTTCCGGTAGGCCCTGCTGCGTCCTCCAGTGCCATAGATGACCGCAGACGTAGCAGCAGTAGGGGATTCAGTGTTATGAAGCTTCATCTGTGGTGGATAACAGGGAGGGTGGGCTGTGGCACCCTAGCAGTACCAGCCGA
The DNA here is from genome assembly GCF_036898095.1 of Palaemon carinicauda. Taxonomy (NCBI): domain Eukaryota; kingdom Metazoa; phylum Arthropoda; class Malacostraca; order Decapoda; family Palaemonidae; genus Palaemon; species Palaemon carinicauda. The sequence continues at coordinate 57,485 of NW_027171675.1, forward strand.
ACTCGGTTGAGTCGCT
>NW_027171675.1:75000-80000 GCF_036898095.1 Palaemon carinicauda
ACCATGGTTTTCCACTGTCTTGGATTGGAGTTCTCTTGCTTGAGGGTACACTCAGGCACAATATTCCATCTTATTTTATTTTTCCTCTTGTTTTTTTTTAAATGATGTGCTGGACAGGCTTAATAGAAGGGCCATGGATGCCTGGTGGTTTATCAAGAGGTTGTCTTTTCCTTTTTCAGATTATTTTTCTTCTCAAAACCATCCTTACTGTCCTCCCTTCAGTTGAAGTGGCTATCCTTGAGGGTATTTAGCCTTGCATGGTGTATCGGCTCCTCCATGTTGACCAGTTTTTCCGACTTTTTACTATAGTCTATGGGTATCATCAATCACTTTTTTTATAATTCTGTACGTATTGTTTTTGTTATAATTCTTGTTAATATAGTTTTTAAGTATGATATGTCTTTTTTATATTTATTAATTCTTATGCTTTCTGGAGACATTGAGCGATATCCGGGACCAGTACGTCCTAGATTTCGTCAATGTCGTCTTTTGTATTGCAATATTCGTGGTCTTCATACAAATATCCAAGACCTTACAGTTGCGTCCAGACAGTATGATATTCTTTTGTGCTCAGAAACTTTGGTTTCTAATATGAGGCACTCATCTGAGCTCCTTAAAACTAGTTTAAAAAAGCCACTAATGTTGAAACGTGATGCCATCCCTAGGGCCAGGGGAATGGCGGTGTATATTAGGGCCGAGTACCCTGCTTCTCATAAGTCCTGCTATCAATGTGGATGTCATGAGATTCAGGTAAGTTTGTGGCAGGCATAACAACTTTTATTTGTGTTCGATCTACCGGAATCCTGACATAGATGATTCTATCTTTGATTGTCTTCTTACCATTATGGATAAGATACAAGAAGATGATAGAAAAGCTTCTTTTGTCTTTGTTGGTGATTTTAATGCTCACCATAGGGAGTGGTTAAGTTCTATCTCTCCTACCGATCGCCATGGCTTAAGAGCTCTAGACTTTCCTCTGAATCAGGCTGTGAGCAAATCATAAATGAAGCTACCCACAGGTCTGGTTTTTGCTTGGACCTCGTATACACTGACTCCCCTGGCGTTATAACTAGTAAGGTTGGTTCTCCAGTCGGGACATCTGATCATGCCTTGATTTCATTATTAGTGAAGACTGAGCAGCCTGTCCCTGATATATCATATTCTTGTAAAATCTATATGAAATCCCAAGCAGACTGGAATGGGATTTTGCCTGATCTTTTGTGCTTGAATTGGTCACAATTATATAATAGTGTAGATCCTGTTGTCCCTTTGAAGAGTATCTAATCAACATAATCGATAGGCGTATCCCTTATCGTGTGCTAAGGTACCGAGTGAAGGACAAACCGTCGTTCAATGATGATTGTAGATGTGCTTATTTGGAGAAACAGGAGGCCTATCATCTTTGGAAGGGTAACAGATCAGATTTGACCTGGAACAACTATACTCAGATTCGAGCTTTTGCTCAGAGAGTTTATGCCTCAACTGAAAAGGAGTACAATTTAACCATAAAAGAAACACTTTCTGGTACAACTCAGGAACATAAATGGTGGTCTACCCTTAAATCTGTACTCTTTGGTGTAGATGCAACATTCCTCCTTTACTTAAACCAGATGGCTCAGTCACTCACTGTCCAAAGACAAAGGCAACCCTTTTGGCTGATGTTTTTGACAGTAAACAGAGTAACGAAAAACTTGAACTTCCTCATTCCTTTTTTCCTGAGGCTAAACTAACTAGTTAGCTTTTCGATTTTGTGAGATTAAAGCTCTCTTGATGGACCTTGATGCTTATGGAGGTGTAGACCCAAACGGTATTTTTCCTTTGTTTTTTATAAAGATAGTAGATTTCTTAGCTCTAAAGTTATCTGTTATTTTGCACAAGTTAGCAAGAAGAGGAGCTTTTAGCACTAGTTGGAGAATTGGTAATGTTACTCCTCTATGTAAATGTGTTTGTGGTAGCTCAAGTCCCACTGATTACCGCCCAATTTCCATAACTCCCATATTATCTAAAGTTTTTGAACGTCTTCTGGCAAAATGTCTTAATAGGTTTGCTGAAGGAAATCATCTACTCCCTAGTTTACAATTTGGTTTTCGTAAAGGCCTTGGAGCATGTGATGCCCTTCTTACAATCTCCAATGCTGTACAGAAATCCCTTGATTGTGGTCGGGAAGTTCGTATGATTGGGCTTGATTTTAGTGCTGCCTTTGATCGTGTTAATCATGAGGCCCTTGTTTTCAAATTGAAACAGTTGGGAGTGGGTGGGTAGTTTCTTAGCATTATTATTGATTTTTTTTTAAGTAATAGATCTCAAAGAGTTGTTGTTGATGGGCACCATAGTGATTATAGGAATGTGATATCCGGTGTTTCACAGGGTAGTGTTCTTGGCCCATTACTTTTCATATTATATACACATGACCTGTGGTTTGGCCTAGTAAACAAGCTTGTTGCATATGCAGATGAGGCTACTCTCTTTGCATCAATGCCATCCCCTGAATGTAGATCTAGGGTTGGTGAATCCCTTAATAGAGATTTAGCTAGAATTAGTGCATGGTGCAAATTATGGGGTATGAAGTTGAATCCTAACAAAACTCAAAGTATGATTGTAAGTAGGTCAAGGACGGTGGCTCCTCAACATCCGGATCTCAGTATTGATAATGTTTCTTTAAATATGTATGACTCTTTCAAAATTTTAGGTGTGATTCTCGACAGTAAATTTACTTTTGAGAAACATATAAGGTATGTGTCTTCTTCAATTGCACAAAAAATAGGCTTATTGAGAAAGTCTTTCAAGATTTTCGGTGATCAATCTATTCTGAAGAAGTGTTTTAATTCTTTCATTTTACCTTGTTTTGAGTATTGTTCTCCTGTCTGGACTTCAGCTGCTGATTCTCATCTTAATTTGTTGGACAGAAACTTACGGTCTATTAAATTTTTTTTTATTCCTGATCCAGATGTTAATCTCTGGCACCGTCGTTAAATTAGTTCATTATGCAGGTTGCATAAGATTTTTCATAACTCTGACCATCCTTTACATTCAGATCTCCCTGGACAATTCTATCCTGTTCGTAATACTAGGCAGGCAGTTAATTCTAATAGCCAGGCCTTCTCCATCACGAGGCTCAATACTACGCAGTTCTCTAGAAGTTTTATTCCAGCTGTTACCAAGTTGTGGAATGATCTTCCTAATCGGGTGGTTGAATCAGTAGAACTTCAAAAGTTCAAAGTTGGAGCAAATGCTTTTTTGTTGACCAGGCGGACATGAGTCTTTTTATAGTTTATTTATGACATATTTGTTTTTTATGTTAATAGTTTATATATGACATGTCTGTTTTGACATTGTTACTGTTTTTAGAATGATTTATTGTTATTTTGTTCTCTTCATTTATTTATTACCTTATTTCCTTTCCTCACTGGGCTATTTTTCCCTGTTGGAGCCCCTGGGCTTATAGCATCTTGCTTTTCCAACTAGTGTTGTAGCTTGGATAGTAATAATAAAATAATAATATTATATATACACAGTATATATATATATATATATATATATATATATATATATATATATATATATATATATATATATATATATATATATATATATATATATATATATATATATATATATTTACATATCAACTGATTCTTATCTAAATTCATCTCCTGATATGCTTTGTTCATCAGAGTTCTCTCTCTCTCTCTCTCTCCCTACATATATATATATATATATATATATATATATATATATATATATATATATATATATATATATATATGTGTGTATATATATATATATATATATATATATATATATATATATATATATATATATATATATATATATATATATATATATATATATATATATATATACTGGAACCTCTACATGCGATCTTAATTCGTTCCAGGACCTAGTTTGTATGTTAAAGCGATCGTATGTTGTAGCGAATTTTCCCATAAGAATACAGTGTAATTTGTATAATTCGTTCAACTGCCCAAAACCTATGATAACTACTTAACAAATTACTACACATAATAACATATAACAATAGTTCAATTGCATTATATATGAAAGATGTAAAAAAGAATAATTATAAGTAGTAGATGAAGAAGGGGTTTTTATTGTCACTTTACCTTAGAGACAGACCAACACAGGAGTAGGCTTTTCTACCCAGTAGGAGACAGACGGTCGGCGAGGAGGTAGAGACGATGACTGCGATAATGTACCGTAACTTACTCTAAATTACTCTACGTGAACTTTAACCTAACATAATTTATTTATCTTTTTTTTATAATTTTTCTTTTTGATTTTCAATTTTCATCACTTTCACTCAATTCAATCCTAGTTTATTTGCTTCGCTTTCTTTCTCTTCATCACAATCGCTGAAAACTTTAAATCAATCAATCAATCATCACCATCGCCAGACCGTTTTTCAGATTTTTTAAAGAAACTATCGAGAGAAAGTTGCTTGGTACGGCTTTTCAAAATTTTTCCGAAATAGGTTAAGCAGATACATTCGAATTGCGAAACTACACAGCAAACCTGAAGTTTCTGTTGGTGATACTTATCAATGAAGTCACCACGTGTTGTTGATGTGCTACCATCTCTTATTTCAGAGGAACTTAAGATGTTCTCTACCTACTTGATGTCCTCCGACTCACTCAACTGCGATTGAAAATCATCATTCTGCATTATTTATGTTTAATATATCAAAATTGTCAGTAGACTCTCTGTCTCCCTTTCTAGGGAGTTTTTCTCCTGCTCATATCAATCATGCAGAAGACTTTATCCAGAAATTCGACAGATAAAATATCCCAGTAAGAAATTTAAAACTCCTAAGGTTTGACGTAGAATCACTATATATAAAGGTCCTAATCGATAGTATACTAGGTTTCTTGAGTGAAAAAATTAATCTCCCATGAAGATCACTACCTCTTTGGTATTAAAAAAAAAAAAAATAAGTTAATTGTGCTGTGTGGGACATATAACTAATCTTTTTTCGATGGTAA